>NC_041388.1:66870645-66886329 GCF_002162155.2 Triticum dicoccoides
AAATTCCTACCGAGTGGAGAGCAACCCTCCCACTCGGAGGCTTAGCTGCAGTCCAATACTCGCTTAAGTTTGAAAAAATCCTACCGAGTGGAGAGCGGTCCTCCCACTCGGGGGCTTAGCTGCAGTCTAGTACTTGCCTAAGTTTGAAAAATCCTACCGAGTGGAGAGCAATCCTCCCACTCGGGGGCTTAGCTGCAGTCCAGTACTCGCCTAAGTTTGAAAAAACCCTACCGAGTGGTGAGCAATCCTCCCACTCGGGGGCTTAGCTGTAGTCCAGCACTCGCCTAAGTTTGAAAAAATCCTACCGAGTGGAGGGAAACCCTCCCACTCAGAGGCTTAGCTGCAATCTAGTACTCGCCTAAGTTCGAAACACATCCCTATCCGCAAGGGCGACGAGGTGCAGGTCGACTGCAACCTTCTCCTTCAGAGCTACGCCACAAGTACAATGTGTGCTTCATCCCTATCCGCAAGGACGACAAGGTGCAGGTCGACTGCAACCTTCTCCTTCGGAGCTATGCCACAAGTACAATGTGCGCTCCATCCCCATCCGCAAGGACGACGAGGTGCAGGTCGACTGCAACCTTCTCCTTCAGAGCTACGCCACAAGTACAATGTGCACTCCATCCCTATCCGCAAGGACGATGAGGTGCTGGTCGACTACAATGCATGCTCCGTCCCTATCCGCGAGGACGATGAAGTGCTGGTCGACTAGAGTCACCACCTCAGAGCTGCATCTCAAGCACAAAGATTATTCCGTGCGAGGAACAAAATCCACTTGAAGGCAAACGCAAGCATATTCAGAAATAAACCAAGTTCGGATAAACCTAAAGTACGGGACGACGGATCAAAAGTATTCGAGCATCAAGCCCGAAGGAGTTTAACAGTTACGTAATCACTCGGCATTCCGAGGCAAACAAAAGTGAGGAATAATGTTTTTTCGGTCACGCATCAGGAGAAGGACTGGCTGGGTCGCAGAAACTGTCAAGGTCAATGTTGTCTGCAATGCGAGTGGCGGCCTCAAGGAAGGTATCCATGAAAGACTGGAAAGTGTGCCTCTTCGTGTTAGCAACCTTGAGTTCCGCCAGCTTGTCTTCCTTGACGTCCTTGCAGCGCACTCGGACCAAAGACAACGCGACATCAGCACCACAGCGAGCGGATGACTTCTTCCATTCTTTCACACGCTCGGAGATTTGATTCAGTCGAGTCATCAAGGACTCCAGGTCTTGAGGCAGTTCTGCCTGAGGCCAGAGTTCAGCATCAACCCGAGTCATCGCAGCTTTCAGGCGGGCAAGATAAGCAACCGCACTGTCCATACGAGATTCCAACCGCAGCACGTTCATCGCAACATCATCCTTGACTAGACAGTTTATTGGATCAAGACCTGTCTCGACCCGCCCAGTTTCGGCTTCAATGTCTTGGCAAAATTCTGCACAGTCGAGTGAATGGTGAGTCGACTATATAATTAGACTTGGCAGTCGACAGAAATAAGACAGATTAATCAGTACCTTCAAGTTTCAAAACCAGCTTTGCAGCAAGCTGGCCTAGATAAGACTCCAGTCTGCCATTCTTGGCCTTGAGACCCCAAGCTCGTCGGTCAGTTTCTCCTTGTCCTTCTTCAGTTGCCCGACCTCCCGATTGGCGTCAGAAACATCAATCTTCAGCTTGGAGTTTTCTTCTTCTAACTTGCCGACTGAAGCAAGCTTCTTGTCAGCAAGTGTTGTTTTATTGCGTGCCTCCTTCTGTGCTGCAGCAAGATCCAGGTCCTTCTTCTCCAAAGCCTGCTTCATTTTCTCTAAAGAAACAACATTCTTCAGAAAGGCTTGGAGTTGGCGGTTTTCACTACGTACATCTGCTCGAGTGGAGTCACTCGGTTCAAAAAATGAAAAGGAAAAGTGCCAGCAGTGGGATATACAGTTAGCGATTGGTTACCTCCCATGGCAGCTACTTCGTCTTGAGCGGTCTTAAGATTCTTCTTGGCCAATTGCAGATCAAGGTTGAGGCTGATTTGCTATTTGTTCATCGCAGAAATCTGAGCCCCAAGATCACAAGGTTTCTGCAGTTAAAGCCATATCAGTCGACAGAGATAAAAGACATCACAATGATAGCCACTCTAAGACTACTACCGAATCAAACATTCAATGGCAACCTCGGGGACTACACCCAGTGGGTGCACTTAGCGTGCCCCCACTAATTTTGTAAAAGAGAGAGAGAGAGAGGTTTAGATTCTCAGACCACAGTCGACTGCCCGCAGCCAACTATGGTCTCGGGGACTACACCCCATGGGTGCACTGAGCGTGCCCCCACTAGTTTTGGTTCCACTCGGCGTGGGCTGCCCAGTTCGAGTTGCAAAAAAAAGTTCCTATTCTCAGACCACAGTCGACTGCCCGCAGTCAACTATGGTCTCGGGGACTACACCCAATGGGTGCACTCAGTGTGCCCCCACTAGTGCAACGATTCAGCTTGAATCGACACAAAGAGACATGTAATTTCAAAACAGCCACACCCCGGTGGGTGATCAGACAAGAAATATGGTCGATCGGAAAATCAACTAACCTGGACATTGGCCAGCAGAGCAGCTCCGGCATTGAAGGCTATCTGACTAGCCTCATGCAGCACTTTCATTTGCCCCATAACAAGATTCAACTAAAGAAGAGCTTCCTTGGCAGCAGACGGTGGATCGGCCGGAGTTTGATATGTAGTAAAAAGTGATGAAGGTAGAGCAATCGAAGCAGCCGCCGGTTCTGAAGTAGAGAGTTGTATCAGTGCAGCAGAAGTCTAAGTAGCTGATCCAGAGGGGCAACCAGTCGACAGAGGGACATCGAAGGTGACGTTGGTTTGAGCCGGATCCGTCGATCGCTCGACCGTCGTCCCAGGCGTCACAATCGACCGAAGAACCTGGATCTCAGGCGCCTTTCCGCCTAGTTCCTTGTCCTTCCTCCTCCTCCCTCTCAGCGGTACTTCTTCTTCATCGTCCGGGAGCACAACAACGTCTTGTGGAACTGCAATAAACAGAGAAAGCCATAAGGATAACTGACAAATCATCTAGTCGACTTAATGAATTCGAATCGAGCAGACTTACTGGCTTTGCAGGTAATAGTGTCGTCAGCTTTCTCATCGGCTGGAGTCTTGTCAACATCCATATCAGTTGCAGCTGAGGTCAGGCTCTACAGGTTCATCATCCACTCGGTCAAAACGAGAAAACCAGTCAGAACAGGAAATCAGTCGGAACAAGAAAATACGAGAAGAACGTTTACCCAGAGGCAACAGGGACGTCCATCTTGATTCTCGGGATGGTCTTCTGAGCCTTCGAAGGATTAATTTTGGACTGCTTGGTGACCTTCTCAGTCAATTCTAGAGTCGAGGACCGAGCGAGCTTGTGAGAGGGGGCATTCGACGCCACAACTTTGCCGAGTTTGCTCGCGGGGTCATGGCGCAGCTTGGATCGACGTTCAGAACAAGGCGGCGAGTCGGCCACTTCCTCATCTTCCGACTGGTCGCTCTCATCTTCATCATCGTCAGCTGGGGACTCCCACTCGGCGCTCTCCTCGGCACTGTCCTTGCCCTCTTGGTCTTGCTCCAGAGCTTGTTCACCATTGGGCATTGAGTACATCTTCGTGTAGATCTGCAAAACAAGGGACCGATCATAAGTCAGTTGGATCAACAATCAATCGGAAAATACATTCAAAAACTCAGATATGATGACTACACCTTGTCTGGCAGGTTGTTTTTGCTGAAAGGGTCGACTCTCCTAGCACCCCTGGGGTTGTCCTTCTTCCCAGTGATACCCATCAACCACTCGGCCACTGTTTTGGCCTCCACCTCCTTTGGATGAACCCGAGCAGTATCACCAGCCCCGGAGTACATCCACATGGAGTGGTCTCGAGCTTGGAGAGGTTGGATCCGCCGATTGAGGAACACTTTGAGCAGGTCCATACCGGTGACAGCTTGGTTGATCAGTTGGACTACTTTTTGGAAATATGCCCTAGAGGCAATAATAAAATGGTTATTATTGTATTTCCTTGTTCATGATAATTGTCTATTGTTCATGCTATAATTGTATTAACCGGAAATCGTAATACATGTGTGAATACATAGACCACAACATGTCCCTAGTAAGCCTCTATTTGACTAGCTCGTTGATCAATAGATGGTCATGGTTTCCTGACCATGGACATTGGATGTCATTAATAACGGGATCACATCATTAGGAGAATGATGTGATGGACAAGACCCAATCCTAAGCCTAGCACAAGATCGTATAGTTCGTCTGCTAAAACTTTTCTAATGTCTAGAATCATTTCCTTAGCCCATGAGATTATGCAACTCCCGGATACTGTAGGAATGCTTTGGGTGTACCAAACGTCACAACGTAACTGGGTGGCTATAAAGGTGCACTAACGGTATCTCCGAAAGTGTCTGTTGGGTTGGCACAAATCGAGACTGGGATTTGTCACTCCGTGTAAATGGAGAGGTATCTCTGGGCCCACTCGGTAGGACATCATCATAATGTGCACAATGTGACCAAGGAGTTGATCACGGGATGATGTGTTACGGAACGAGCAAAGAAACTTACTGGTAACGAGATTGAACAAGGTATCGGGATACCGACGACCGAATCTCGGGCAAGTACTATACCGGTAGACAAAGGGAATTGAATGCGGGATTGACTGAATCCTTAACATCGTGGTTCATCCGATGAGATCATCGTGGAACATGTGGGAGCCAACATGGGTATCCAGATCCCGTTGTTGGTTATTGATCAGAGAGATGTCTCGGTCATGTCTGCATGATTCCCGAGCCCGTAGGGTCTACACACTTAAGGTTCGATGACGCTAGGGTTATAAGGAAACTATGTACGCGGTTACCGAATGTTGTTCGGAGTCCCGGATAAGATCCCGGACGTTACGAGGAGTTCCGGAATGGTCCGGAGATAAAGATTTATATATGGGAAGTCCCATTTTGGTCACCGGAAAAGTTTCGAGCGCTATCGGTAACGTACCGGGACCACCGGGAGGGTCCCGGGGGTCCACCGGGTGCGCCCACTAGCACCAGAGGGCTGTGTGGGTCAAGTGTGGGGGAGGACCAGCCCCATGTGGGCTGGTGCGCCCCCCACCAAGGCCCAAGGCGCAGGGAGAGTGGGAGGGGGCAAACCCTAGGTCCAGATGGGCCTTAAGGCCCACCCTAGGGAGCCCCCCTCTCTCCCCCCTTGGCCGCACCCTAGATGGGTTTTGGGGGCTGCCGCCACCCCTAGGGAGGGAACCCTAGATGGGGGCACAGCCCCTCCCCTTTCCCTATATATACTTGAGGTATTTGGGGTTGCAAAACAAATGAGATGAACTCTCTCTTGGCGCAGCCCTACCTCTCTCCCTCCTCGTCTCTCATAGTGCTTTGGCGAAGCCCTGCTGGAGTCCCGCGCTCCTCCACCACCACCACGCCATCGTGCTGCTGCTGGATGGAGTCTTCCCCAACCTATCCTTCTCCCCTTGCTAGATCAAGGCGTGGGAGACGTCACCGGGCTGCATGTGTGTTGAACGCGGAGGCGCCGTGGTTCGGCGCTTAGATCGGAATCAACCACGATCTAAATGCTACGAGTACGACTCCTTCATCTGCGTTCTCGCAGTGCTTCCGCTTAGCAATCTATGAGGGTATGTAGATGCACTCCTCTCTCTCGTTGCTAGTCTCTCCGTAGATTGATCTTGGTGACACGTAGGAAAATTTTGAATTTCTGCTACGATCCCCAACAGTGGCATCATAAGCTACGTCTATGCGTAGTTTCTATGCACGATTAGAACACAAGTTGTTGTGGGCGTTGATTTTGTCAATTTACTTGCCGTTACTAGTCTTATCTTGATTCGGCGGCATCGTGGGATGAAGCGGCCCGGACCGACCTTACACGTACGCTTACATGAGACTGGTTCCACCGACTGACATGCACTAGTTGCATAAGGTGGCTAGCGGGTGTCTATCTCTCCCACTTTAGTCGGATCGGATTCGATGAAAAGGGTCGTTATGAAGGGTAAATAGAAATTGGCATATCACATTGTGGTTTTGGCGTAGGTAAGAAACGTTCTTGCTAGAAACCTATAGCAGCCATGTAAAAACTTGCAACAACAATTAGAGGACGTCTAACTTGTTTTTGCAGCATATGCCGTGTGATGTGATATGGCCAAAAGGATGTGATGAATGATATATGTGATGTATGAGATTGATCATGTTCTTGTAATAGGAATCACGACTTGCATGTCGATGAGTATGACAACCGGCAGGAGCCATAGGAGTTGTCTTAATTTATTTATGACCTGCGTGTCAACATAAACGTCATGTAATTACTTTACTTTATTGCTAACCGTTAGCCATAGTAGTAGAAGTAATAGTTGGCGAGACAACTTCATGAAGACACGATGATGGAGATCATGATGATGGAGGTCATGGTGTCATGCCGGTGATAATGATGATCATGGCGCCCCGAAGATGGAGATCAAAAGGAGCAAAATGATATTGGCCATATCATGTCACTATTTGATTGCATGTGATGTTTATCATGTTTTACATCTTATTTTCTTAGAATGACGGTAGCGATCCCTCACCGTAATTTCAAGAAAGTGTTCCCCCTAACTGTGCACAGTTGCTACGGTCCGTTGTTCCGAAGCACCACGTGATGATCGGGTGTGATAGGTTCTAACGTTCGCATACAATGGGTGTAAGCCAGATTTACACACGCAATATACTTAGGTTGACTTGACGAGCCTAGCATGTACAGACATGGCCTCAGAACACGGAAGACCAAAAGGTCGAACATGAGTCGTATCAAAGATACGATCAACGTGAAGATGTTCACCGATGATGACTAGTCCGTCTCACGTGATGATCGGACACGGCCTAGTTGACTCGGATCATGTATCACTTAGATGACTAGAGGGATGTCTATCTAAGTGGGAGTTCATTAAATAATTTGATAGATGAACTTAATTATCATGAACATAGTCAAAAGGTCTTTGCAAATTATGTCGTAGCTTGCGCTATAGTTCTACTGTTTTAGATATGTTCCTAGAGAAAATTTAGTCGAGAGTTGACAGTAGCAACTATGCGGACTGGGTCCGTAAACTAAGGATTGTCCTCATTGCTGCACAGAAGGATTATGTCCTTAATGCACCGCTCAGTGTGCTGATCCTCGAGCATCATCTGTATATGTTGGGAAACATCTGACATACACGTTTTGATGACTACGTGATAGTTCAGTGCGTAATGCTAACGGTTTAGAATTGTGGCACCAAAGACGGGTTTTGAAACGTTGTAGAACATATGAGATGTTCCAAAGACTAAAATTGGGATTTCAGACTAGTGCCCACGTCAAGAGTTATGAGACCTCTGACAAGTTTCTTAAGCCTGCAAACTAAGGGAGAAAAGCTCAACCGTTGAGCATGTGCTCAGATTGTCTGAGTACTACAATCGCTTGAATCGAGTGGGAGTTAATCTTCCAGATGAGATAGTGATGATTCTCCATAGTCACTGCCACCAAGCTATTGGAGCTTCGTGATGAACTATAACATATCAGGGATAGACATGATGATCCTTGAGCAACTCGTGATGTTTGACACCGCGAAAGTATAAATCAAGTAGGAGCATCAATTGTTGATGGTTAAACCACTAGTTTCAAGAAGGTCAAGGGCAAGAAGGGATTCATGAGACGGCAAATCAGTTGCTGCTCTAGTGAAGAAACCCAAGGTTGAACCAAACCCGAGACTAAGTGCTTCTGTAATAAGGGGAACGGTCACTGAAGTAGAACTACCCTAGATACTTGGTAGATGAGAAGGCTGGCAAGGTCGAGAGAAGTATTTTGGATATACATTATATTAATGTGTACTTTACTAGTACTCCTAGTAGCACCAGGGTATTAAAATAACGGTTCAGTTGCTAAGTGTTAGTAACTCGAAATAAAAGGCTACAGAATAAACGAAGACTAGATGAAGGTGAGATGACGATATGTGTTGGAAGTGTTTCAAAGGTTGATATGATCAAGCATCGCATGCTCCCTCTACCATCGAGATTGGTGTTAAACCTAAATAATTGTTATTTGGTGTTTGTGTTGAGCATAGACATGATTGGATTATGTTTATCGCAATACGGTTATTCATTTAAGGAGAATAATGGTTACTCTGTTTATTTGAATAATACCTTCAATGGTCTTGCACCTAAAATGAATGCCTCATTGAATCTCGATCGTAGTGATACAGATGTTCATGCCAAAAGATATAAGATAGTAATGATAGTACCACATACTTGTGGCATTGCCATTTGAGTCATATTGGTATAAAACGCATGAAGAAGCTCCATGTTGATGGATCTTTGGACTCACTCGTTTTTGAAAAGATTGAGACATGCGAACCATGTCTATTGGTAGATATGCATGAAGAAACTCCGTGCAGATGGATCGTTTGGACTCACTTGATTTTGATTCACTTGAGACATGCAAATCATACCACATGGGCAAGATGACTGAAAGGCCTCGTTTTCAGTAAGATGGAACAAGAAAGCAACTTGTTGGAAGTGATACATTTTGATGTGTGCGGTCCAATAAGTGCTGAGGCACGCAGTTGATATCGTTATGTTCTTACTTCACAGATGATTTGAGTAGATGCTGAGTATATTTACTTGATGAAACACAAGTCTGAATTATTGAAAGGCTTAAGTAATTTCAGAGTGAAGTTGAAGATCGTCGTGACAAGATGATAAAATGTCTATGATATGATCATAGAGATGAATATCTGAGTTACGAGTTTGGCACACAATTAAGACATTGTGGAAATTGTTTCACAACTAATACCGCCTGGACCACCATAGTGTGATGGTGTGTCCGGACATCATAACTGCACCCTATTGGATATGGTGCATACCATGATGTCTCTTATCGAATTACCACTATCGTTTATGGGTTAGGCATTACAGACAACCGCATTCACTTTAAATAGGGCACCACACAATTCCGTTGAGACGACGCCATATGAACTGTGGTTTAGAGAAACCTAAGCTAGCGTTTCTTAAAAGTTTGGGGCTGCAATGCTTATGTGAAAAAGTTTCAGGCTGATAAGCTCGAACCCAAAGCGGATAAATGCATCTTCATAGAATACCCAAAAATAGTTGGGTATACCTCCTATTTCAGATCCGGAAGCAAAAGTGATTGTTTCTAGAGACGGGTCCTTTCTCGAGGAAAAGTTTCTCTCGAAAGAATTGAGTGGGAGGATGGTGGAGACTTGATGAGGTTATTGAACCGTCACTTCAACTAGTGTGTAGTAGGGCACGGGAAGTTGTTCCCGTGGCACATACACCAATTGAAGTGGAAGCTTATGATAGTGATCATGAAACTTCAGATCAAGTCACTACCAAACCTCATAGGTCGACAAAGATGCGTACTACTTCAGAGAGGTACGTAACCCTATCTTGGAAGTCATGTTGCTAGACAACAATGAACCTACGAGCTATGGAGAAGCGATGGTGGGCCTGGATTCCGACGAATGGCTCGAGGCCATAAAATCCGAGAGAGGATCCATGTATAAAACAAAGTATAGACTTTGAAAGAACTACTTGATGGTCGCAAGGCTGTTGGGTGCAGATGGATTTTAAAAGGAAGACAGACAATGATGGTAAGTGTCACCATTAAGAAAGCTCGACTTGTCGTTAAGATGTTTCCCGACAAGTTCAAGGAGTTGACTACGATGAGACTTTCTCACTCATAGCGATGCTAAGAGTCTGTTGGAATTATGTTAGAAGTTACTGCATTATTTATGAAATCTTGCAGATAGGATGTCAAAACATCGTTTCCTCGACGTTTTTCTTGAGGAAAGGTTGTATGTGATACAACCAGAAGGTTTTGTCAATCCTGAAAGATTCTAACAAGTATGCAAAGCTCCAACAATCCTTCTAAGGACTGGAGTAAGCATCTCGGAATTGGAATGTACGCTTTGATGAGATGATCAAAGATTTTGGGTTTATACAAAGTTTATGAGAAACTTGTATTTTCCAAAGGAGTGAGTGGGAGCACTATAGAATTTTTGATGAGTATATGTTGTTAACATACTGTTGATCAAAAATGATGTAGAATTTCTAGAAAGCATGTAGGGTTATTTGAAAAGTGTTTTCGATAGAAAACCCGGATTAAGCTACTTGAACATTGAGCATCAAGATCTATAAGGATAGATCAAAAATGCTTAATAGTACTTTCAAATGAATACATACCGTGACAAGATTTTGAAGGAGTTCAAAATAGATCAGCAAAGAAGGAGTTCTTGGCTGTGTTACAAGGTGTGAGTATTGAATAAGACTCAAGACCTGACCACGGCAGAAGAGAGAGAAAGGATGAAGGTTGTCCCCTATGCTTTAGACGTAGGCTCTATAGTATGCTATGCTGTGTACCGCACCTGAAGTGTGCCTTCCCATGAGTCAGTCAAGGGGTACAAGAGTGATCCAGAAATGGATCAAATGATAGCGGTCGAACTTATCCTTAGTAACTAGTGGACTAAGGAATTTTCTCGATTATGGAGGTGGTAAAAGAGTTCATCGTAAAGGGTTACGTTGATGCAAACTTTGACACTAATCCGGATGACTCTAAGGAGTAAACCGGATTCGTATAGTAGAGTAGTTATTTGGAATAGTTCCGAGTAGCGCATGCTAGCTGCATCTACAAGATGACATAGAGATTTGTAAAGCACACATGGATCTGAAACGTTCAGACCCATTTACTAATAAACCTCTCTCACAAGCAAGATATGAACATACCCCATGGGTGTTGGATTCATTACAATCACATAGTGATGTGAACTAGATTATTGACTCTAGTGCAAGTGGGAGACTGTTGGAAATATTCCCTCGAGGCAATAATAAAATGGTTATTATTGTATTTCCTTGTTCATGATAATTGTCTATTGTTCATGCTATAACTGTATTAACCGGAAATCGTAATACATGTGTGAATACATAGACCACAACATGTCCTAGTAAGCCTCTATTTGACTAGCTCGTTGATCAATAGATGGTCATGGTTTCCTGACCATGGACATTGGATGTCATTGATAACGGGATCACATCATTAGGAGAATGAGGTGATGGACAAGACCCAATCCTAAGCCTAGCACAAGATCGTACAGTTCGTCTGCTAAAGCTTTTCTAATGTCAAGTATCATTTCCTTAGACCATGAGATTGTGCAACTCATGGATACCGTAGGAATGCTTTGGGTGTACCAAACGTCACAACGTAACTGGGTGGCTATAAAGGTGCACTACGGGTATCTCCGAAAGTGTCTGTTGGGTTGGCACGAATAAAGACTGGGATTTGTCACTCCGTGTAAACGGAGAGGTATCTCTGGGCCGACACGATAGGACATCATCATAATGTGCACAATGTGACCAAGGAGTTGATCACGGGATGATGTGTTACGGAACGAGTAAAGAGACTTGCCGGTAATGAGATTGAACAAGGTATCGGGATACCGACGATCGAATCTCGGGCAAGTACTATACAGGTAGACAAAGGGAATTATATACGGGATTGACTGAATCCTTGACATCGTGGTTCATCCGATGAGATCATCGTGGAACATGTGGGAGCCAACTTGGGTATCCAGATCCTGCTGTTGGTTATTGACCAGAGAGATGTCTCGGTCATGTCTGCATGATTCCCGAGCCCGTAGGGTCTACACACTTAAGGTTCGATGACGCTAGGGTTATAGGGAAAGTATGTACGCGGTTACCGAATGTTGTTCACAGTCCCAGATGAGATCCTGGACATCACGAGGAGTTCCGGAATGGTCCGGAGGTAAAGATTTATATATGAGAAGTCCCGTTTTGGTCACCGGAAAAGTTTCGGGCGCTATCGGTAACGTACCGGGACCACCGGGAGTGTCCCGGGGGTCCACTGGGTGGGGCCACCAGCACCTGAGGGCTGTGTGGGTCAAGTGTGGGAGGGGAGCAGCCCCGTGTGGGCTGGTTCACCCCCTCCCACCAAGGTCCAAGGCGCAGGGAGAGTGGGAGGGGGCAAACCCTAGGTCTAGATGAGCCTTAAGGCCCACCCTAGGGCGCCCCCTCTCCCCCCCCTTGGCCGCACCCTAGATGGGTTTTGGGGGCTGTCGCCACCCCTAGGGAGGGAACCCTAGATGGGGGCGCAGCCCCTCCCCTTCCCCTATATATACTTGAGGTATTGGGGGCTGCAAAACACACGAGATGAACTCTCTCGTGGCGCAGCCCTACCTCTCTCCCTCCTCATCTCTCGTAGTGCTTGGCGAAGCCCTGCTGGAGTCCCGCGCTCCTCCACCACCACCACGCTGTCGTGCTGCTGCTGGACAGAGTCTTCCCCAACCTCTCCTTTTCCCCTTGCTGGATCAAGGCATGGGAGACGTCACCGGGCTGCATGTGTGTTGAACGCGGAGGCGCCGTGGTTCGGCGGATAGATCGGAATCAACAGTGATCTGAATCGCTACAAGTACGACTCCTTCATCCGCGTTCTCGCAATGCTTCCTCTTAGCGATCTACAAGGGTATGTAGATGCACTCCTCTCTCTCTCTCGTTGCTAGTCTCTCCATAGATGGATCTTGGTGACACGTAGGAAAATTTTGAATTTCTGCTGTGATCCCCAACACTACTTTCTCGACTAGCATGCCTGTCTCTGCCTTCTCCACAGCAGTCACTACCAATGAAGATGGAGTTTGAACACTGTCAAAAGAGAAAGGGGGAGCCCGGTCGACTGGCCTGGGGTTGCGACATCCTGGCAGTAGAACCAGGTCGACTGCCAGCCCCTGACCGACTCCGGAAGAGTCATCGGGGGAAAAGAATTCCTCTTCCTCTTCTGAATGCCTAGACCCCCACACATCTGGATAACGTGGGTCTTCTCGTCGTTCGAATTTGCTTTCTTCACAGTTTGGGATCGGATGGTAAAGATGTGCTTGAAAAGACCCCAGTGCGGTCGGCACCCCAGGAAATTCTCACACATGGAGACGAATGCAGCAAGATATGTGATGGTATTCGGAGTAAAATGGTGGAGTTGAGCACCAAAGAAATTCAGGAAACCTCGAAAAGAACGGGTGTGGTGGGAGCGAGAAGCCGCGGTTGGCATGGGTGACAAGCAGGACACACTCACCCGGTCGCGGCTGCGGCTCCGTTTCCCCCCTCGGCAGACACGCAGACTTATGGACAATCAGCCCTAACTCGGCCGTATCATCCAAGTCCTCCTACTGAAGCGAAGATCGGATCCAGTCTCCTTGGATCCAACCCGGCGGTAGCCCCGAGCGCGATGAAGACCCCCGATTCATCTTCTTGTTCTTCGCCGCCCCCGTCGCCTTCTTTGCATGCTCTAGCGCTGCCGTTTTGTCCTTCCCCATGGCGGCGGAGCAGCGGCGTCGAGAGTGGTTGGGCTGGACGAAGCGGAGATGCGAGGGGAAGAAGAAGGGAAATGGACTCGCACAGTACAAATGCCTCGGCCTCGCCGCTTTTAAAGGCCTGCTTCCGAGTGGCTGACGCGTGGGCCTGAGCGATCCTGTCAAATCCCCCCAACAGTCACGCAATGGATACGTGGTGAAAAAGGTGGCGCAGAAATCGAAACGTCCTATTTATCTACTCAACTTACCGCGGAGCGCTCCGCCTAGCGCTCGTCCACCAAAAGTTTGAATCCCGTGAGATCCGGGATCCTCTACGACCGATCACGCCAAAGATTCCATGTCAGAGATGTCACTCGATGGATGTCATTGCATAAACCAGTCGGCAATTCCTGAATCGATCCAGGTGACTGAAACAAAGCTGAAGTTCTAACAACTGGCCTCCACCGGGAGATAAAGACAAGACGAAGCAAGAGCAAAAGCAAGATCAACTCCATCCTTCTTTTTCACTCAAACCTCGATCCATTCAGGGGCTAATGATGAGGACACAAACCTGCGGTAGGGAAATAGGCCTGACCTATACGTCCTACCTAAGGTCCTTGTCCTAAGAAAAAAGAAGTTCAAGAATTAGAAGAAGGGATCCAGTGAAGGTCTCTAGTGAAGTCCACTCGACCTACCATTCACTGGGAGACCTCTCTTTATCCAGGTCACTCGACCATGAAACCACTCGACATATAAGAAGACCTAAAGCCGCTCTACACAGCAACGGTCGGGTATTTACTCATATATTTAATGATCATTTGTAGCACTTCAATACAGGTGTTACCTGTAACGCCACCCCTTTATGTACATTGAATCCTATGTAACGGAGGGGAGCTGGGGTCCTGGCGCACTCTATATAAGCCACCCCCTCCTCTGGGACAAGGGTTCGCAGCCCCTGTAACACACACGTTTCTAATCCAGTCAACCGCCTCCGGGCTCCGAGACGTAGGGCTGTTACTTCCTTCGAGAAGGGCCTGAACTAATAAAACTCGCGTGTACAACTCCTCCATAGCTAGGATCTTTCCTCTACATTCCTACCCCCATTCTACTGTCATACTTAGAACCACGATAGCAGGTGCTTATGCTACCCATCAAATAAAAATCAGGTGCCTGAAAATTCGTTTCCAAACAAATGATTCAACTTTATATCCATGTCGACCCTCGGCATGATGGTTGGAAGCAAATGCCAAGTTCATACCAAAAGATCGTTAACAACAATACCAACTTGCGGACGACAAGGTAGTACAAGTACCAATACCAAACTAACTTATAATCTTTTTACTCCTGGCCCTAGTGTTCGCCTGGTAGAAAATCTTGCAGAGGACCAACTCCCGCTCCTTCTCTTGCTCCAGGTCCCCGTGGTGGTACTGGTGCATCACCCAGTTGGTCCTCTGCTGGTCGAAGTTCTTGTTGGTGTGCAGCACCAGAACCTTTTTGCTGCATGTTGACCATCATCAGCAAGGTATTGCCAGTGTTGTGCCACATCGTGTGCATGCCGCACTCCTACTTTATGTTGCGACACGTCCACGTGCCCCTTTTGAATGCCCTGGAATTGCGCTGGAAGAAATGCTTGCTTAGGCCACTTAGTGTGATACGTGCAGTATTGTCGAATACAGGTTTTAGTGTACGTTGTTGGCATTTTCATAACATCTTTGGCATGTTGCAGTCACTTGTTTCACTTTTTATTAACTGTCAAATTGTAATTGCTTCACCAGGTCTGCGTCTAAAAAGAAAAATAGAGCTATAAACAAAGGAATATGTTTGTGCAAGTAGACGGCCGATTGGTGTCTTACCTGGAAGTTTCTTAGGATGGGTGTAGCATATGTCGTACTCGCTGTCGATGGTTGGTATGAACAAATCGATGAGAGGGTGAGATCTCACGCTATCAGCACTCACTTTGGCCTCAAGGTGCTCGATCAGCTCCTGATCCGTGGGATCGAACTTGACGCTAGCCGGCAGCACCGACCAATCCTTCTTCGACTTGCATCGGTTAATTCCAGATATATGGTACTCAATGTATGATAAATCGACTGGTTTAAGTGAATGATGAAAGATTTCTACAGATAAGTGGTACTCCAAATCTGAAGTCTAGAATACCCGAACACGCCGCCGGGATTCTTCTGTCACCTCACGTGCAGCATGCTGTCAGGTCAATTCAATGTGTGGACATGATGAATAATTTGACCGACGTATACTAGTACTGCTACTGTACTACTTACTAGTCGTATTTAGTATCACATTTTAACCATAGGTTTAACTAACAATTACGCACTTGAAGCCT
>NC_041388.1:66886832-66951967 GCF_002162155.2 Triticum dicoccoides
TATATTACATACTGCACAACATCTCCATCATCATTATCAGTACATCCTGCGCAGGTGAGTTAGGATGCACTTGATCCCAGAAAGGTATCTATCCTTGAAACCATAGGAGTGCTTCAAACTAACAATAGTACATAATATCCAACAAAAGAGGGTCATGCTACAGCAGCAGAATACATGGCTCAGTCTAGATATCAGTACGAATCAAGTTGTGCATATTTGCTGTTGGCATGAACCACATCGCCGCATGTCGGGTTTGCAAAAGACATCCATTGCATGAAAGCTTGGTGCCTTTCACACACTGAAGATTATCTGGCAACAAGTTGTGTCGACAAATCTCTGGATATGGTGATTCATGAAACCCATGGTATTATGTGTACACACAGTCCCTCCTGGCCAATGGAAGTTGCATAGCACGGTAATCATCGCCGGTGATATGATCG
Source organism: Triticum dicoccoides (assembly GCF_002162155.2). Lineage (NCBI taxonomy): Eukaryota > Viridiplantae > Streptophyta > Magnoliopsida > Poales > Poaceae > Triticum > Triticum dicoccoides. Next base: position 66,887,273 of record NC_041388.1, read on the forward strand.
ATGATTGGTTGGATGATCGGATAATTGAGCCTGAGGAACATGGAGTGGTTGCCGAGGCTGTAAACCCGCCTCCTGTTACGCCTGGCCCAACGGATCTAGGATCTTTCTCGAACACGAAGTAGCCATAGCCATCAATGTCACGAACGCCCCAGGCATTGTACTGCATGTGGTTTGATGTAATGGTTTTGTTAATTTGGTACGTGCGAATGAGCATCAAATGACCGCCGTCAGCTGAACGAGCGATAAACCACCACCCATCGGCTGGTATGATTCCAGGTCCTGGAATAATGAAGGCCAGCGCATTTGCATCTGCTGCAACAATTCAAATTGGAGACCAAAAGGAAAAAAAAATAAACAATCATGTTCAGGGTATGTGTGGAATTAAGATTATTATAATAGTGACACATATCATAGAGAGAGAATTGCAATGCCGTGGTCATAATCAGACCCCAAGTTAAAAAAAATAAGCCAGTGCCTTTCATATTCTAGCAATATGTCATGGTTCAAACATCATGTAATAATGAGAGGAAAACAGCTATGACAGAGCCTACTCATATTCTACCATAGCACTTACTACTACTGTTCTCATATCAACTCTAAGCAATAACATGCGTTCTTATAAAAATCTTGGAAATGAGAGTAACATATAGCAATCATGATGTTATGCCCATAATATCTATTCTAACAATCATTAGATGCCAATTGTTCTCATATCAACTCTAACAATAACATGTGTGGTCATAAAAATCTAGGAAATGAGAGGAACATATAGCAATGATGTGTTTATAGACATACTATCTATTCTAAATTTCTAAAAATGAATAGGCAGTCGTATTCATAAGGTAAATATGAGACGAGATAGAACAATTACACGATGATAGATTCCACCAGTATAGGCAACCAATCTGTGCGTCGACCGCGTAAACGATGCCATCGTGCACTATAGCATCAGACAGAAATGTTGCCTCAACAGGATTAACGATGAGCCATAACCATGTATGGTGACCGGATTCCAGATAGACTAATCCCATGTTGAACAAGGCAATGAGCTTGTAATCCATGTAGTACTGATCCGAGGGGCGGCGAACCTCCGGACCTGGCCGGCGCGAGAATGGACGGCTACGCGAAGAGGGACGCCGCTAGAGCTGTAGGTCACGGCAATGGCGGGGCACGGTTCAGACGAAGCAAGGGCAGCAGAGGCGGGGCTTGAGCTCGAGACAACAGTGGGACGCCGGCCTTGGCGTGACAACAATGATGCAGACGAACGGGACGGGGAGGAGGCCGTGGAGGTCGAGGAAGACCGGGGCGACGGCCTAGAGCAGCTGCTGGTTCGGTGTGCTCCGGCGAGCGGCCACTGGTCCCCGGCACGGCCGGAGATGAGTCTGCAGGGGGCGGAGGAGCTTGGGCACGGGACGACAGCTGCGGCTTGGGGAATCCATTCCCGGTGACGAGGTGGCGTAGCGCAGCGCGTGCATGGAGATCCGGGCGGCGGCCATGAGGCCCAAGGCGACAGGGCTTGGTTCCCTGAACGCAACAGAGAGAGGGGGTTAGGTGAGAGAGATGAATTCCAGAAGAAGGGAAGGAAGAAGGATAGGGACGCGAAGGGGAGTCCGACCTGGTGGCTGCTGCTGCTGGCGGGGAAGCACCGGCGAGGAGGAGGTGCTCGGGCGGCGGCTTGGGGTCGAGCTCCTCTCGATCTGGATCGAGGAGGGAGCGGGAGGTAGGAAGTTGCGGGAGGCTCGCTCGGTCATTGGATCATTGATCCGATGGTTGGGATGGAAAGGTGGCATGGATCAGATCTGGTTGGCTGGTGGCTGAAAACGAGGACGAAAACAGGTGGGTGGCGGGGTGGGTCCCGAGAGAGTAGCGGCGGGGATGGGAGTGATGGTACAAGGCTCCTAGGTTTTAGGGTTAGACTTGATTAGGTATATAAATAGAGGAAAAGAGGGGAATTTGGATCACCCGATCGAGATCGGACGGTCGAGAAAGAATAGACTAGGGGAGACCAAATAGGAAAATAGAGATGTTTTGTAGATGTTTGGGGATGATCCGAATCCAATGGTGACGAGTGCCCGGTCGGGTTCGGGGAAGTTCTCGGACGCACGAGGGGATCTGAGAACTGTGCGGAGAGGGGGTCTGACAAAAGGCCACGGAGGCAAGGGGGGTTTCGGGGTCCTCATCACAATCTGTCGGCTCCGGACGTGAGGAGGGTTAGGTTGGGCCTTGCCGTAGGTAGTGGACTGTGTAGACGGTCTAGGGAGGAAAGAGAGGGAAAGACCGGCAACAGTTTTCGGAGACCGAAAACGTCCAACGATTTGGCCGACTATATTGTCGCTATAGTTATCCGTTGGGGCATCAGACGGACTCAGAATGCGATGAAACTTGGCAGGCGGCCTATCTACACTATAATAAGACCGCACGCCAACTTTCAACCCATTCCGAGAACATTTTCCAGCCACTTATAAAATAATATTTCAGACATGTCGCGGGGGCGTGCGAGTGCGGTTGGGCTCAGAACGGACAACAGAGAGGATGGGGAGACCTAGATAGAAGCAAGTTTTGAAAACATGATGATGCAATGCACATGATGACATGGCAAGATGCAACACGCAAGCGAATGACAAGGAAACAACAACGAATAACTGGAAGACACCTGGCGCATCGGTCTCAGGGCGTTACAACACTCCACCACTACAAGAGGATCTCGTCCCGAGATCTAGGATGGCACCGGAGAGAAATGGAAGAGGAAGAGAAGAGCTAAAACTAAGTTTCTTCTTTGACAAATAAGTGAAACCAAAGAACCTTGTGAGGTTGAGCAAATTAAAAGAAAGAATACAACGAAGATGAACAAAGTTGAAAACACTCCGTTAGAAAAGAGGAACGTGGAGCATTACAGGAACCTTGTAGGTTGAAAGACATAAGAAAAGGTTACATTGGACAAGAAGTACATGCAAGAACTCTAGTTGAAACAAGATGTACAAGGAATGATAAAGATCAATTACGACAACACTCCGGTTGAAAATGGAAGGCATAGAATATGAACTTGGCAAAAATGAAAGAACTTGGATGAGACTCCGGTTAGAAGAGGAATGATAGACATTATACTCCGGTTAAAACAAGATAGAGAAGGAATAAGAATGATGTACTTTGGGCAGCAATCCGACTGTAACTGGAAGGAATTGAACATGATCTTGACAAGATGATAGGATACTTGATGAAATGATCAACACACTGCGTCCAAAACAAATGAATGGAAAACTAGATGGTTGGAAAGAAAAGAACGGAGAAGAAGAATGGAAACTGTCACTATTAAAATTGAAAGGGCATGCTTACGAAGAAAAGGTTGAACGGAGTTGTTGGAAAATCAACAACAACAAAAACAAGCTTGTAGTGGGCTTATGGAGAACATCTCAAAACTATGAGGTGAAATTTTGCCACTAACGGAAACAATAGATTGGATTGATATCAACAGGAGACGAGAAACTTATATCACCGGGAGGATAAATGAAGAACTTGGGTCATTTATGAGCACCATAAATAGCAACAATCCTTAGGGAAAGCTTTAGGTGAAATATAACCCAAGATCACTCAAACAAAGAGATTGATGGATTTAAAATACCCAAGATCACTCAAACATGAACTCAAATTATCAAGAATGACATAACGCCACCTCAAATGATACGGTAGCAAGAATTGCACTTCGGAATGCAAGAAGAGGAATACTTGATCTTCTCAAAACAAAACATGTGTTCAACACCATGTTTATTTGAGAGTATAGCTTGGTGGGTCATGACTTCAAGAGAAATCTTGGAGAACAATTGAAGAATGAAAAGCATCCTTTGCAGAAGACATGTGGCGGCACGAAAAGGGGACGCACGGGGACAAGACTTGGTCCACGTTAATACTGGAGTTAAACGGTTGACATAAAACGGTCATGCTTCACCAATACCAGCTTGCAACCTATCATGCCACCACATGATCAGGTTATCTCGCCATCATATGAACACATCAAATTTCGAAGCTCACTTGCAGCTTGCTTTACATGAAATATAACATTCACAAATGCTTATATATACATGCCATGAGAAAACCACTCAAGCAATCATGAAAAATCACTCATCATATCAAAGGTTCAAACATGCTTGCCTGGTTCGGAGTAGTCGGAGTCTAGCTCAGCGAAGTTTGCGGCTCCGTCGCCTCCTTCGGAATCTACGTTATAAAAGAAATCGGATACTAACGTAAATACCGTCCGTGCACAAAAATTGTTCCAAATATTTTTCAAATAAATATGATAAAAAAACTAGATAGAAAAATAAAGATGACAGAAAAAGAATCGGCTCAAAATCATATTTTGTTTAAAAGTTATAAAGGTTTTAGTCCAGGGACTAATCTGTGATGAAACAGAAACTTTCCAAGGGCTAGTTTAGAAAAACAGAAAACGCTTCAGTTCGGATACGCCTTCCAGAGGTGAAAACGTATCCGGGCTGAAGGTGCCAACGGAAAACAGTTCGAAGGGGGAGGGTGAGGCTGACGAGGGGGTCCCACCCATCAGGTATGAAATTCAGAACAGAGTCCCACCGGCGCTCGAGGCTCACGGTGGTCGCCGGCGTCGATCCACGGCGAGGTAGGGGGAGTGGAAGGTACCTACAGACTCACGGAGTTCTCCCGCGTCTGTGGGTGGTGGAGTTGGTCGTTGGCGAGCACCACGTCGACGGCGGCCTCCACTCCGGCGGACGGTGGTTCGGTCGAGGATGATTCTCTCCGAAGGAACGGAGCTCACGGGCTTGTCGGCGGCAGAGAGCGCACTCTGCGCCTCTCAGGCCACAGCAACGGTTCTACAATGCGCATAGAGAAGAGGACGGCCACGCGGAGGCTCCTGGTGGTGTGGGCGGTGCTGGACGGCACCGTACTGCAGGGTTGGCCCCTGGTGGCCGCCACGGGCGGTTTTGCTACCGCGGGAGGCGCCGGGGTTGACGTGACACGTCGCCACCGACGCGCGCGACTGGCCAAACAATCGTGCAGCGCACTAGATAAGGAGGGGGTACAGGGAGGAAGAGGCCAGGGCGAGCACTGGCGAGATTGACGCCAAGCTCTGAAGAAAACGACACTGACGACTGAAGCTTAACACTGAAACTCTGAATTTGAACAGGAACAGTGCACACCAGCTGTTCGACGAAATATTTGGTGCACGTGGAAATTTTTTCTTGAGATGAAACTTGGTGGGATGGCCTCTTGATGCATCCGAAGACTGCCTGAATTTTCTCAGAATTTTTGGAAAAGGAAAAAAATGAATTTCACCGAAAATGGCAAATCTGGTCCAAACTTGCAGCAAGGAAATTTTGAAAAAGTTGAACTGTGGACCAGCAAATCTTGATGGATCTAGGTTGAGGGTACTAAGGAGTAGCTAGGGTAAGTTACTTTGGCTTAGAAACTTAAGGGATCTGGTACCTCCTTTGTAAATCCCAGGAGTCCAAAATAAATTATAGAAAAAGGTTTGAGGATAAAATAAATATAAATAAAATCTAAAAGAGGTTGAAACTTGCTGGAATTGGATGCTTGGCTTGACCCAAAGTAGGGAGGTGGGTTTTGGAAGAAAGTTTTCTACATAGGCCATGGCAAGAGAGTACTTTTGAATAGGGAAGGATAGAATCCAAAATTATAGGAATTCTTTTTAAAAAGAAAATTTGTAAAACCAACCAAAAGTATTTGTGTTGAGCGAACACAAGATGAAAACCCTCAAGACCAAAAATCAAGGTTGGGAAGAACAAATAAAATATTTGTCTTAAAATAAATTTTTTGAGAAGGAGAGTCTTTTAGAAAAAAAATTTAAATAACCTCCTTCCAATTAATTAAAGAATTTGATAAAAACCAAATCAAAAAATTTGGAGTGTTACAGGAATCTTTGTGGTAATATAGTTGAGAGATCTTGGAACTCCGGGGAAAGTATGAAGCACTTGAACCGAGAATTTACTCATTGTGAACAAACTCCGAAAGAATGAATCAATCATTTGGATGAAACAAGAATAGGAATTATGTTATGCGTATCCTTCACCAATTTAAATTGATGACAAGCAACGGATTTGGCATACTACTTATCGCCATTGAAAAGGATTAAGGAAAGATATAGAGAAAACTTAAGGAAGTCTTCAACGAATCACCAATAGAATTAGAAACAACGTACAAGTTGATATGATAACAAGGAAGGGAAAACTTGAACGAACCACCGTAAGAATTTCAAATGAACGCAGAAAAGATAAAGAAACACCGGGAAGACTTAGAGAATGAATGAAGATACTTGAGGGAATTTGATACAAGTGAATGGAGAGATCCTGAGCTGATTAGATAATACTTGAATGATGCGCCGGAATAATTCAAGAACGAGAGCTGAAAGCTGAGAATGAATAAACCCGAAATGATGGCCTTCGGAGAATCAAACTGAAAAGGCTCCTGAATTGCTCTGGATGGGTGAAAATAATTCTCACAATCGAAAACAATTATGAGAGGATGGCATCAAGCTAGAACCATGAATCTTCAAGAGAACAGATAAGATTTGTAGGGAAACTCTTCTTTGGTCTTCAATTGAACGAAGATGTTTTGTAGATGTTTGGGGATGATCCGAATCCAACGGTGACGAGTGCCCGGTTGGGTTTGGGGAAGTTTTCGAACGCACGAGGGGATCTGAGAACTGTGCCGAGAGGGGGTCTTACAAAAGGCCACGGAGGCAAGGGGGGTTTCGGGGTCCTCCTCACAATCGGTCAGCTCCAGACATGAGGAGGGTTAGGTTGGGCCTGGCCGTAGGTAGTGGACTGTGTAGACGGTCCAGGGAGGAAAGAGAGGGAAAGCCTGGCAACAGTTTTCGGAGACCGAAAATGTCCGACGATTTTACCGACTATATAGTCGCTATAGTTATCCGTTGGGGCGTCATATGGACTCCGAATGTGACGATACTTGGCAGGCGGCGTATCTACACTATAATAAGACCACACGCCAACTTTCAACCCATTCCGAGAACATTTTCCAGCCACTTATAAAATAATATTTCGGACATGCGCGGGCGCGTGCGAGTGTGGTTGGGCTGAGAACGTACAACGGAGAGGATGGGGAGACCTAGACAGATGCATGTTTTGAAAACATGATGATGCAATGCACATGATGACATGGCAAGATGCAACACGCAAGCGAATGACAAGGCAACAACAGCGAATAACTGGAAGACACCTGGCGCATCGGTCTTGGGGCGTTACAAAAGCCTCCACAAAGTCGGTTTCACACGAAAGGCAAGAGTCCTTCTCAGACTCCAGGGCCAGATGCCAGGGTTCCTGGTGTATGGACCCATACGGCAGGGACCCTAGCGTCTGACCCCTGGACTCCGCAAAACTTCCTTTTGCGCATTCCAAAAACGATGTGGGCTTTTCCCTTTGGCCCAAATAAAGTGTTCTCGTACCCAAACATTTCGGGAAACATCTGGAACCCTTCTAGAGACCAAATACTATTATCCCATATATCAAACTTTATCTCCAAACCATTCTGGAGTTCCTCGTCATGTCCGTGATCTTATCCGGAACTCCGAACAACATTCGGTTACCAACATACATAACTCATAAATACTATATCGTCAATAAACGTTAAGCGTGCGAACCCTACGGGTTCTAGAACTATGTAGACATGACCGAGACACTTCTCTAGTCAATAACCAATAGCAGAACCTGGATGCCCATATTGGCTCCTACGTATTCTACGAAGATCTTTATCGGTCAAACCGCATAACAATATACGTTGTTCCCTTTGTCATCGGTATGTTACTTTCCTGAGATTCGGTCGTCGATATCTCAATACCTAGTTCAATCTCGTTACCGGCAAGTCTCTTTACTCGTTCCGTAATGCATCATCCCGTAACTAACTCATTAGTCACATTGCTTGCAAGTCTTGTAGTGATGTGCATTACCGAGAGGGCCCAGAGATACCTCTCCGACAATCGGAGTGACAAATCCTAATCTCGATCTATGCCAACTCAACAAGTACCATCAGAGACACCTGTAGAGCACCTTTATAATCACCCAATTATGTTGTGATGTTTGGTAGCACACAAAGTGTTCCTCCGGTAATCGGGAGTTGCATAATCTCATAGTCATAGGAACATGTATAAATCATGAAGAAAGCAGTAGCAGTAAACTAAAACGATCAAGTGCTAAGCTAACAGAATGGGTCAAGTCAATCACATCATTATCCTAATGATGTGATCCCGTTTATCAAATGACAACTCATGTCTATGGTTAGGAAACATAACCATCTTTGATCAACAAGCTAGTCAAGTAGAGGCATACTAGTGACACTATGTTTGTCTATGTATTCACACATGTATTATGTTTCCGGTTAATACAATTCTAGCATGAATAATAAACATTTATCATGATATGAGGAAACAAATAATAACTTCACTATTGCCTCTAGGGCATATTTCCTTCAGTCTCCCACTTGCACTAGAGTCAATAATCTAGATTACACAGTAATGATTCTAACACCCATGGAGTCTTGGTGCTGATCATGTTTTGCTTGTGGAAGAGGCTTAGTCAACAGGTCTGCCACATTCAGATCCGTATGTATCTTGCAAATATCTATGTCTCCCACCTGGACTTGATCGAGTATGGAATTGAAACGTCTCTTGATGTGCTTGGTTCTCTTGTGAAATCTAGATTCCTTTGCAAAGGCAACTACACCAGTATTGTCACAAAAGATTTTCATTGGACCCGGTGCACTAGGTATGCCACCTAGATCGGATATGAACTCCTTCATCCAGACTCCTTCATTTGCTGCTTCCGAAGCAGCTATGTACTCCGCTTCACACGTAGATCCCGCCACGGCACTTTGTTTAGAACTGCTCCAACTAGCAGCTCCACTATTCAATATGAAAACATATCCGGTTTGCGATTTAGAATCGTCCGGATCAGTGTCAAAGCTTGCATCGACGTAACCATTTACGACGAGCTCTTTGTCACGTCCATAAACGAGAAACATATCCTTAGTCCTTTTCAGGTATTTGAGGATGTTCTTGACCGCTGTCCAGTGATCCACTCCCGGATCACTTCGGTACCTCCCTGCTAAACTAATAGCAAGGCACACATCATGTCTAGTACACAACATTGCATACATGATAGATCCTATGGCTAAAGCATAAGGAACACTTCTCATTTTCTCTCTATCTTCTGCAGTGGTCAAGCATTGATTCTTACTCAACTTCACACCTTGTAACACAGGTAAGAACCCTTTCTTTGCTTGATCCATTTAGAACTTCTTCAAAACGTTATCAAGATATGTGCTTTGTGAAAGTCCAATTAAGCGTTTTGATCTATCTCAATAGATCTTGATGCCCAATATATAAGCAGCTTCTCCGAGGTCTTTCATTGAAAAACTCTTATTCAAGTATCCTTTTATGCTATCCAGAAATTCTATATCATTTCCAATCAACAATATGTTATCCACATATAATATAAGAAATGCTACAGAGCTCCCACTCACTTTCTTGTAAATACAGGCTTCTCCAAAAGTATGTATAAAACCATATGCTTTGATCACACTATCAAAACATTTATTCCAACCCCGAGAGGCTTGCACCAGTCCATAAATGGATCGTTGGAGCTTGCACACTTTGTTAGAACCCTTTGGATCGACAAAACCTTCTGGTTGCGTCATATACAACTTTTCTTCCAGAAATCCATCCAGGAACGCGGTTTTGACATCCATTTGCCAAATTTCATAATCATAAAATGCGGCAATTGCTAACATGATTCGGACAGACTTAAGCATCGCTACGGGTGAGAAAGTCTCATCATAGTCAACCCCTTGAACTTGTCAAAAACCTTTCGCAACAAGTCGAGCTTTGTAGACAGTAACATTACCGTCAGCATCAGTCTTCTTCTTGAAGATCCATTTATTCTCGATGGCTTGCCGATCATTGGGCAAGTCAACCAAAGTCCACACTTTGTTCTCATACATGGATCCCATCTCAGATTTCATGGCCTCAAGCCATTTTGTGGAATCTGCGCTCACCATCGCTTCTTCATAGTTTGCAGGTTCATCATGGTCAAGTAACATGACTTCCAGAATAGGATTGTCATACCACTCTGGTCCGGATCTTACTCTGGTTGACCTACGAGATTCGGTAGTAACTTGATCTGAAGTTTCATGATCATCATCATTAGCTTCCTCACTAATTTGGGTAGGTGTCATAGGAACCGGTTTTTGTGATGAACTACTTTCCGATAAGGGAGTAGGTACAGTTACCTCATCAAGTTCTACTTTCCTCCCACTCACTTCTTTCGAGAGAAACTCCTTCTCTAGAAAGGATCCATTCTTAGCAACGAATATCTTGCCTTCGGATCTAATAGAAGGAGTACCCAACAGTTTCTTTTGGGTATCCTATGAAGACACATTTCTCCGATTTGGCTTCGAGCTTATCAGGTTGAAGCTTTTCCACATAAGCATCGCAGCCCCAAAATTTAAGAAACGACAACTTTGGTTTCTTGCCAAACCACAGTTCATAAGGCGTCGTTTCAACGGATTTCGATGGTGCCCTATTTAACGTGAATGCAGCCGTCTCTAAAGCATAACCCCAAAATGATAGCGGTAAATTAGTAAAGGACATCATAAATCGCACCATATCTAGTAAAGTATGATTATGACGTTCGGACACACCATTACGCTGTGGTGTTTCGGGTGGCGTGAGTTGTGAAACTATTCCGCATTGTTTCAAATGTAGACCAAACTCGTAACTCAAATATTCTCCTCCATGATCACATGGTAGAAACTTTATTTTCTTTTTACGATGATTTTCCACTTCACTCTGAAATTCTTTGAACTTTTCAAATGTTTTAGACTTATGTTTCATTAAGTAGATATACCCATATCTAGTCAAATCATCTGTGAAGGTGAGAAAATAATGATACCTGCCGCGAGCCTCAATATTCATCGGACCACATACATCAGTATGTATGATTTCCAACAAATCTGTTGCTCGCTCCATAGTTCCGGAGAACGCCGTCGAATCTATAAATTGCATTCAAGGTTAAACATAACTATAGGAGAGTTACCAAATACAAAGTTCTATTCTCCTTTTGTTCTCTTCTTTCTTTTCTTTTTGCCTGAGTCATACATCAAATAGCTTCGCGTTTTAGTCATCTTGCCCATGAGGCATGGTTCATGAGTACCAACTGATTCATAATCAAGTGATTCCAAAAGTCCATCAGAATGGAGTTTCTTCGTGCGCTTTACACCAATATGACCTAAATGGCAGTGCCACAAATAAGTTGCACTATCATTATCAACTCTGCATCTTTTGGCTTTAACATTATGAATATGTGTATTACTACTATCGAGATTCAACACAAATAGACCACTCTTCAAGGGTGCATGACCATAAAATATATTACTCATATAAATAGAACAACCATTATTCTCAGATTTAAATGAATAACCGTCTAGCATCAAACAAGATCCAGATATAATGTTCATGCTTAATGCTGGCACCAAATAACAATTATTTAGGTCTAAAATTAATCCTGAAGGTAGATATAGAGGTAGTGTGCCGACGACGATCACATCGACTTTGGAACCATTTCCCACGTGCATCATCACCTCGTCCATAACCAATCTTCGCTCAATCCGTAGTCCCTGTTTCGAGTTGCAAATATTAGCAACAGAACTAGTATCAAATACCCAGGTGCTACTGCGAGCTCTAGTAAGTACACATCAATAACATGTATATCACATATACCTTTGTTCACCTTGCCATCCTTATCCGCCAAATACTTGGGGCAGTTCCACTTCCAGTGACCAGTCTGTTTGCAGTAGAAGCACTCAGTCTCGGGCTTAGGTCCATACTTGGGTTTCTTCTCCTGAGCAGCAACTTGTTTGTCGTTCTTTTTGAAGTTCTCCTTCTTCCCTTTACCCTTTTTCTTGAAATTGGTGGTCTTGTTGACCATCAACACTTGATGCTCCTTCTTGATTTCTACCTCCGCAGCCTTTAGCATTGCGAAGAGCTCGGGAATTGTCTTATCCATCCCTTGCATATTATAGTTCATCACGAAGCTCTTGTAGCTTGGGGCCGGTGATTGAAGAACTCTACAATGACACTATCAACAGGAAGATTAACTCCCAGTTGAGTCAAGTGGTTATGGTACCCAGACATTCTGAGTATATGTTCACTGACAGAACTATTCTCCTCCATCTTGCAGCTGTAGAACTTATTGGAGACTTCATATCTCTCAATCCGGGCATTTGCTTGAAATATTAACTTCAACTCCTGGAACATCTCATATGCTCCATGACATTCAGAACATCGTTGAAGTCCCGGTTCTAAGCCATAAAGCATGGCACACTGAACTGTCGAGTAGTCATCAGCTTTGCTCTGCTAGACGTTCTTAACGTCATCAGCAGCATCTGCAGCAGGCCTAGCACCAAGCGGTGCTTCCAGGACGTAATTATTCTATGCAGCAATGAGGATAATCCTCAAGTTACGGACCCAGTCCATGTAATTGCTACCATCATATTTCCACTTTGCTTTCTCAAGGAACGCATTAAAATTCAATGGAACAATAGCACGGACCATGTATCTACAACAACATAGACAAGTAAAATATTATCAGGTACTAAGTTCATGATAAATTTAAGTTCAATTAATCATATTACTTTAAGAACTCCCACTTAGATAGACATGCCTCTAATCATCCAAGTGATAACGTGATCCACATCAACTAAACCATAACTGATCATCACATGAAATGGAGTAGTTTTCAATGGTGAACATCACTATGTTGATCATATCTACTATATGATTCACGCTCGACCTTTCAGTATCAGTGTTCCGAGGCCATATCTGCATATGCTAGGCTTGTCAAGTTTAACCTGAGTATTCTGCGTGTGCAAAAACTGGATTGCACCCGTTGTATAAGAACGTTGAGCTTATCACACATGATCATCACGTGGTGTCTCGGCACGACGATCTTTTGCAACTGTGCATACTTAGGGAGAACACTTGTACCTTGAAATTTTTTAGTGAGAGAACATCTTATAATGCTACCGCCAATCAAAGAAGAATAAGATGCATAAAGGATAAACATCACATGCAATCAATATAAGTGATATGATATGGCCATCATCATCTTGTGCCTTTGATCTCCATCTCCAAAGCACCGTCATGATCACCATCGTCACCGGCACGACACCTTGATCTCCATCGTAGCATCGTTGTCGTCTCGCCAACTATTGCTTCTACGACTATCGTTACCGCTTAGTGAGAAAGTAAAGCAATTACATGGCGATTGCATTTCATACAATAAAGCGACAACCATATGGCTCCTGCCAGTTGTCGATAACTCCGTTACAAAACATGATCATCTCACACAATAAAATATAGCATCATGCCTTGACCATATCACATCACAATATGCCTTGCAAAAACAAGTTAGACGTCCTCTACTTTGTTGTCGCAAGTTTTACGTGGCTGCTACGGGCTGAGCAAGAACCGTTCTTACCTACGCATCAAAACCACAACGATAGTTCGTCAAGTTAGTGATGTTTTAACCTTCAACAAGGGCCGGGCGTAGTCACACTAGGTTCAACTAAAGTTGGAGAAACTCACACCCCCAGCCACCTGTGTGCAAAGCACGTCGGTAGAACCAGTCTCGTGTAAGCATACGCGTAATGTCGGCCCGGGCCGCTTCATCCAACAATACAGCCGAACCAAAGTATGACATGGTGGTAAGCAATATGACTTGTATCGCCCACAACTCACTTGTGTTCTACTCGTGCATATAACATCTACGCATAATCTTGGCTCGGATGCCACTGTTGGGGAACGTAGTAATTTCAAAAAAAAATCCTACACACACGCACGATCATGGTGATGCATAGCAACAAGAGGGGAGAGTATGTCTACGTACTCTCATAGACCGAAAGTGGAAGCGTTTATCAATGTGGTTGATGTAGTCGTACACCTTCACGATCCGTCCCGATCAAGTACTGAATGTACGGCACCTCCGCGTTCAGCACACGTTCAGCTCGATGACGTGCTCGCCTTCTTGATCCAGCAAGAGGGGCGAAGTAGTAGATGAGTTCCGGCAGCACCACGGCGTGGTGATGGTGTTGGTGAAGAACAATCTCCGCAGGGCTTCACCTAAGCACTACGAAAACTATTACGGAGGATAAACTAGAGGGGACGGGGTTACCAGCACACAGCTTGGTGTTTCTTGATGTGTCTTGGGTGCTAGCCCTACCCCTCTATTTATATGTTGAGCCTTGGGGTCAAAACTTGGAGTAAAAGCCTCCACAAAGTTGGTTTCACCCGAAAGGCAAGAGTCCTTCTCGGACTCGAGGGCCAGACACAAGGGTTACGCCAGGGACCCTGGCGTCTGGCCCCTGGACTCCGCAAAACTTCCTTTTGCGCTTTCCAAAAACCTTGTGGGCTTTCCCCTTTGGCCCAAATAAAGTGTTCTCGTACCCAAACATTTCGGGAAACATCCGGAACCCCTTCAGGTGAATTCCGGAACCCTTCCGGAGAACAAACACTATTATCCCATATATCAAACTTTATCTCCGGACCATTCCGGAGTTCCTCATCATGTCCGTGATCTTATCCGGAAGTCCGAACAACATTTGGTTACCAACATACATAACTCATAAGTTCTACATCGACAATGACCGTTAAGCGTGCGGACCATCCGGGTTCGAGAACTATGTAGACATGACCGAGACACTTCTCTGGTCAATAACCAATAGCGGAACCTGGATGCCCATATTGGCTCCGACATATTTACGAAGATCTTTATCGGTCGAACCGCATAACAATTATGTTGTTCCCTTTGTCATCGGTATGGTACTTGCCCGAGATTAAATCTTCGATATCTCAATACCAAGTTCAATCTCGTTACTAGCAAGTCTCTTTACTTGTTCCGTAATGCATCATCCCGTAACTAACTCATTAGTCACATTGCTTGCAAGGCTTGTAGTGACGTGCATTACCGAGAGGGCCTAGAGAAACCTCTCCAACGATCGGAGTCACAAATCCTAATCTTGATCTATGCCAACTCAACAAGTACCATCGGAGATACCTGTAGAGCACCTTTACAATCACCCGTTGTGACGTTTGGTAGCACACAAAGTGTTCCTCCGGTAATCGGGAGTTGCATAATCTCATAGTCATAGGAACATGTATAAGTCATGAAGAAAGCAATAGTAGTAAACCAAAACGATCAAGTGCTAAGCTAACGGATGGGTCAAGTCAATCACATCATTCTCCTAATGATGTGATCCCATTTATCAAATGACAACTCATATCTATGGTTAGGAAACATAACCATCTTTGATCAATGAGCTAGTCAAGTAGAGGCATACTAGTGACACTATTTTGTCTATGTATTCACACATGTATTATGTTTCCGGTTAATACAATTCTAGAAAGAATAATAAACATTTATCATGATATGAGGAAATAAATAATAACTTTCTTATTGCCTCTAGGGCATATTTCCTTCAGTGCGCGCACGCGCTAAGGCCAGCCATCTTGCTCGGGCGAAGGCCAGCGCGGCGGCTTGCTCGCTTGTGAGTCACGCTCGGGCCAACCTGCCAACGCGTGCGGAGGCCAGCGCGGTGTCCGGCCCGTCTGGTGGAGCGGCGGCCAAATCGCTCATCACCGGCGCCACCGACGAACACGCATCAGTACTGTTTGAAGTAATGTTCAGGAAAAATAATGATTTGAGGGGGAATAACATGATAGAAGGTCAGATGTGGGTCCCTCATTTCAACGGTCAAACAAAATGTGTTGGTTTAAGCTGCCTTGGCAGCACGGACGTGTGGGCCAACCCTGTCATAAATGGGTTGAAACTAACCTAATCGGTACTCCCTCTGTCCCATAATATAAGATGTTTTTGCAATCTAACTAGCTTGCAAAAACGTCTTACATTGTGGGACGGAGGGAGTACTAGGTAGTAGTTTTTGGCGTGGATTATGAAATTTTGGGTATGTTTTTGCTATTTTTTGTACTATAGATTCTTCCTAGGGCTGGTTGAAAGTGGTAGTTTTTTGTTAAATACTCTACATATTGTAAGTAGGAGTGAAAGTTAAGCTTTGGAACCCAATAAGCAAGGCTAGTTGCATAGTGCATATGTGTACATGATTGAAAGTAAATATCAACCACGAGTGACTAATATCTTGATGGAAAACTCGAAACAATGGAATACTACGATAAAAATTGCATGATTGGAAATACTAGAAATGTTCATGTGCGTTGCAACGAAATATAATTAGAATAATACTTATTCACAAACTTGATACAAAACACTCTAATTTTGATATACATATATCACTAGAGATATATTATGTTTCAATTAGAATATATTCCTTGGGCTGTTTAGGTGAGGCCAGGGAGGGATGTGGGTTTTAAGATACTAATTATGGGTTTTTCTACAAATGGGTAGACAAGTGGTATGTTGGTGAGAAAAGGCAACAACTTACCTCATAGACGTTAGATGTAGATCTAATGGTCACAAACGACAGATGGCAGACACACCATCATCACCAACTTAGTCTTCTGTAGGAGTAATAGCAAGATTTGTGCATTGCATGGAACATCAAGATGCATTTTTTTATAAAACACTTATTGTGATTGACCCATGCGGGAGTAATCCCATGTGTAAAAACTAATGATATCTTAAGAAATAGGAGATAAGGTGAATAGGAGTGGGGCGTGGTGGTGATTGGTGGTCGGACTGAGCAGAGGCATGGGATTAACGATGCCGGCAGCGGCCACCAGGCCAGTTTGTTCCAGAGGCTTCCTTTCTTAATTTCTCAACAATGAGGTTGTTGAAGATAAGGATGACCGAGGGAAGGCCTTGTCTGCAAATGTGGAGAGGGGTGCAGTTACCTTTTAGTTTAATTTCCATCCGTCAGATATAGATCAGACGGTCTATATTGCAAGATGGCACGCGTACCATCATCACCAACTTGGTTTTTTATAAGAGAAGAAATATAAGTAAGGAGATACAAACGTATTATCGATACTTGTTTCCGTAAAGTAGCATCTACATTCTATTCAACGCCTCAGCATGTGAGGCCTTAGCACAATGACTTCTCTACTGTGTAAAACAAAGGTTTTCCCGTCGCCGATAAGGAGCGGGTGATGGCGGCGCGCTTTTCGGCTTGCTCTAGTCCTAGTAGTCATACTAGGTGGTCTAAGCACGTGTAGATTATTATTTTTCACGTCTTGTGTTCGTCGTACTGCCACGACTGTTGATGAATAGACGGTAAGTTATTCATGGGGAAACCCTTGTTGAGCGTGTTTGTGTGTGTGAGAGAGTGTGTGCGTGTGTGATATGTCTAGAGACTAAGGCAATGATAATAGATTCTTTGTGTCTATGTGTGTGGGGAGGATAGAGAGAGACATGTACATGGGGCTTTGTGTTGTGTAACGTCGAGACACATATAAATAATTAGAGAGTGAGTGTGTGAGATACACATGCGGACATGAGGGAGATGAGGATCCAGATTAATGGGTGTTTGTGTGTGTCTATGTGTGTTTGTGCACGCGTTTGTGTGTGAGAGGGAGTGTGTGTATGTGGAGTAGAGAGACCACTAATGATGTAAACCTAGTATAAGGGGAGGGGGAATGGTGTGACATGTGTAGTAGCGGGATACCATGGGTGCGGGCGGGGGAGCAGACTATTTGGAAGAGACATCGAGTGTGTGTGGGAGAGGGGTGTGAGAGCGAGCGAGAGAGAGCTAGCGATGGAGAGAGAGAGAGAGGAAGAGAGGGGGCGTTTGTGTCCATAAATGGCGTATAGATAGGGAGACAATGTTGATGTTGTTTGAAATTGGCCTATGTACGGAGATGCAAGGGAAGCGAGTCGTCGTGTGTGTGATAGGGACTTCATGGGAGATCTAGAATAGATGGTGTAGAGAACAATGTGCGAGATTGAGAATGATGATACATTAGGGAGCTATGGAAAGAGTCGCGACATATATGTATACAGGGAGGAGCTAGGGCGGGTCCGCATGTGGGAGAGATAGAAAGAGGAGAGTGCTGCACAAGGAGACAAAGTGTGCTTGTTTGAAGTGGGGGTGGTGTGTGAGGTGTGTGTGCGAGAACCACATAACTAGGGAGATAGACATTTGGGGGCGACGTTTTATGTGTATGGGAAATATACACTCTACATAGTGTGTGTGCTTGGGAAAGAGAGATGCCGGGAGAACTAGCTAGAGAGTGGGGGAAGAGATGTGTGCATGCCCAAGAGACAAAGTGATAAAGACTTATATTGGGGTCCGGACTTTAGAAGAGAGAGGGGTGTTAATGTGCTCGTGTGTTGGTGTTTGGAGGAGAGAATGACTTCTCTGTGTGTGTGGGGGGCGAGGGGGGGGGGTTGGCTTCAGATAAAGAGTGAGGTGTCTATATTTGAGGGACTTTAGCGTAATTGAGATATACATGGTCAATAGTATGTGCACTCATGGTTGATCAATTTGTTTCACAGTTTGGACTATGAGATAACGATACTTTTGAACATGCGTGTTATACCTTGATGTACCAGAATTGCAAACCTAAGATTGGAATTTTGGAATTCGACTCCATCATTAGCTTTTGTAATTCATTTAAACGGAGGTACATTTTTTAAGCCGGGATTTCGTGATTTCAAATTCATATATCAAACCTAGAGATATACACATACGGGCATGTTCAAACATTATAATCATCCAGTTTATTCATACACATACACATTTTTGCTTTTGTCATCATATTTAGGATAAACACATTTGGAATTTCATTTGAATTGGATCGTATGATGGTATTTGCTTGTAGTAGCTCAATGATCCATATTTGAATAGAATGGACAATCTATGTTTTGAGTTGGAGACATTGATTTTCAAAACTTGCACTTTTTTGCATGCAAAACAAACAAATTCTCGGCCATGATATCATAGTCGACCGTACAAGAGCAGAATATAATTTCAGGCGCCAAAAGCTTTTAAACTTCCCACTCACATCGAAATATCTCGCGCCCAAAAGTTTAGCCCTGCGATATTCCTGTTTTACCCCTGCCACATGAACGGAAAAGCGTTGCTTTGGTAACTCCATTATTTTCCCCTCTTTGCCCCCAAAATTCTTCCCCAGAGCCCCTCTGTCAGTGTCAAAACTGGCGAATCTCGGGTAGGGGGTCCCGAACTGTGCGTCTAGGCCGGATGGTAACAGGAGGCAGGGGACACAATGTTTTACCCAAGTTCGGGCCCTCTTGATGGAGGTAAAACCCTACACCCTGCTTGATTAATATTGATGATATGGGTAGTACAAGAGTAGATCTACCATGAGATCAAAGAGGCTAAACCCTAGAAGCTAGCCTATGGTATGATTGTTGTTCGTCCTATGGACTAAAACCCTCTGGTTTATATAGACACCGGAGAGGGCTAGTGTTACACAGAGTCGGTTACAATGGGAGGAGATCTACATATCCGTATTGCCAAGCTTGCCTTCCACGCCAAGGAAAGTCCCATCCGGACACGGGACGAAGTCTTCAATCTTGTATCTTCATAGTCCGAGAGTCCAGCCAAAGGTTATAGTCCGGCTATCCTGACACCCCCTAATCCAGGACTCCCTCAGTAGCC
This sequence comes from Triticum dicoccoides, assembly GCF_002162155.2. Lineage (NCBI taxonomy): Eukaryota > Viridiplantae > Streptophyta > Magnoliopsida > Poales > Poaceae > Triticum > Triticum dicoccoides. Next base: position 66,906,914 of record NC_041388.1, read on the forward strand.
CCTGAACCAGGATTCAATGACGACGAGTCCGGCGCGCAGATTGTCATCGGCATTGCAAGGCGGGTACCTCCTCCGAATACTTCATAGAAGATTTTGAACACAAGGATAGTGTCCGTCTCTGCAAAATAAGTTCCACATACTACCATAGAGAGAATAATATTAACACAAATCTAATCTGTTGACGTATTCCGTAGCGTGTCATCATGCCACAGCCAAGCCTTTATTTGAACCGTTTTTATTGTCCCACCTCAGCGCGTTTTGCGAGGCAGTTTTCTTGGCACGTCTTGTCGAAGCAGAGATCATGTCCCCTTATCCTGGGATTCTCATCAATACGGGCGTGGGTAACCCAACCGCGCCATTGATTACGGTGCTTGGGAGATAAGCGAGTTTTACCAGGCTGGTGGGGACGTATAGTTTTGTCCGCCCATATAAGGGGATAAGGATCCGCCTTTCCATCCACGCCTTCTTTCTCCTTTGCTCATCCATTTTTCGCGCACTCAAGCTCCAGCGCCCAAGTCCGCATTCCCCACCTCAACCTTCTCCAGCCATGTCCGGAGCGGGAGGCAAGTGGATGGTCTCCTCCGTGACGGAGGGACACATCAAGAAGCTGAGGAAAGCCGGATACTTGTCTGACGACATCGCGCACCGGCTCCCAGACGAGGGGCAGCTCATCCCCACCCCCAGGCCCCATGAGAGGGTGGTGTTCCTAATCCATTTCCTCCACGGACTAGGCTTCCCTCTCCACCCATTTGTCCGGGGACTCATGTTCTACTACGTCCTGGACTTCCACGATCTGGCCCTAAACCTCATCTTCAACATCTCGGCGTTCATCGTCGTATGCGAGGCCTTCCTCTGCATCTAGCCCCACTTCGGCCTATGGCTGAAGACCTTCAATGTCAAGACGAAGGTAGTGGGCGGCCGCCAGGCGGAGTGCGGAGGCGCCATGGTGGGCAAGATGCCCAATGTCCTATGGCTCGAGGGCTCCTTCGTGGAGATCATAAAGGGGTGGCAATCGGGGTGGTTCTACATCACTGAGCCGCGTGACCCTGAATGGGTCGCAGCCCCCCAGTTTCGATCCAGAATCCCTACGCGGCTCACCTCCTGGAAAGAGAAGGGCCTGCCATGGGGTAAAAAAGGAGAGCTGACAGGACTCCAAACATGTGTCCAAAATCTGGTGAGCAAGAAGCTCAAACTTGTTAACGTAGTCCACTTCATGCTCATCCGCCGGATCCTCCCGTGCCAACAACGGGATTTCAGCTTGTGGGAGTTCAACCCGGCCCAACACCGAACTCTGAGCAGGCTCTTCGACACAACGTACGAAGATGCCTGGAAGGTGCTATTCAAGGGCGCCGAGGCTCCCGCATCCGCTATCGAGGATCGCGGATTCAGCGCATAGTGTCAAGCCAACGCGGTAAGCTGTTTTTACCTCTTACAAGATATTTGTCTTTCATAGTTTGACTCTATGTGGGACCTAAGCCCCCGTGCCTTTGACAGTACTGGCAGAGGACGACCAAACAGATCAACTGTCCGGCTCCTTTTCCCGAAGACCCAGCGGACGCCCGCTTGGAGGAGCTGCTGGTTCCGGCACCTTACGTGGTGCCGGAGAAGAAGTCCAAGAAGAAGGCCACGGGAACCCGGAAGAGTTCCCGGCGCCCGGTGGAGTCAGACTCATCGTCCGACGACTATGAGGCGCACTCCTCCCACGAAGACGAGCAGGAGGAAAGAAAAGGAAGGTCGCCCCAACTGGGGAGGCCGGAGGGTCCAAGAAAGGGAGGACCCTCCCTACGGACTACTCCACCAATGCCGACGACGGCGAAGAGGAGTGGCCGCTCAGGGCCAAGCCCCTGGCAAAATTGTAAGTATTCAGATACCTGAGTGACTCATGGCGTTCCTTTATTGCACAGCTTCTCCTGACGCCGAATATAATTATGCAGTCCGCCCAAAGCCCGGCTCGACGTGTCGTCGAGCGGCTCCCTGGATTCGTCGGATGTGAATAGTTTTTCACTTCTGACCGCTACCTCCCCCCGCCCTACGGACAACGCCGAGGTGTTGTCCCAAAAGGTTCCAAGCGAGGAGGAGGTGGTCCTGGAGGTGCCGCAAGGTGACCTCCTAGACTCTAGGCGCAAAGGGGAAAAACCCCCAAGGGCTCCAAGTCCGGCCCTGGGACGGACACCGCACCGGAACCTTCAATGGTTCCGGAGTCCGGCAAGCGGCCCCCTAGTAAGAAGGGCAAGCCTACGACGCCGGTGACCTCTGTCCAACCGGAGGCACCGGATAATTTGCTGGAGGTGCTTAACGGTGCCTCCATCGACGAGGAGCACCGCACTATTATGAGTGCGGTGATCCAGAAGGTTCAGTCCGCCAAAAGCGGGCCGATTGAAGCCTTTGCCAGCCTGCTAACAGGCTTTGAGGTATGTGAAAAATATGTGAAAATATTACCGCATAAACAATAGCCCCTGATGCTCTGTTTGGCATTCGAAAGAAAAGCCGAATAGAGGATCTAACAACATTCGCAGGTGTCTAATATAAATAAGTCAATATGCGTATGCAGGCTTCGCTGCTGGCCTCTGCCGCACTGACTGCGGAGGTGGATGCACTGAAGCAGAGCCTCGAGCGGTCCGAGCAAGAGCTCGGCCTTGCTAAAAAGGAGCCCGAGGAAAAAGAAGGTAAGTAATACCTTGTGGAGTATATTTAAAAAGATGCAGTTGGAAAAAATGACAGGATCGCTATTGGTGTCCTAGGGGCCACGACTGAGGTGGCGACTGCCGGTGTCAAAACCGGCAGATCTCGGGTAGGGGGTCCCGAACTATGCGTCTAGGCCGGATGGTAACAGGAGAGAGGGGACACTTTGTTTTACCCAGGTTCGGGCCCTCTCGATGGAGGTAAAACCCTACTCCTGCTTGATTAATATTGATGATATGGGTAGTACAAGAGTAGATCTACCACGAGATCAAGGAGGCTAAACCCTAGAAGCTAGCCTATGGTATGATTGTTGTGTATGGAGTTGATTCTGTCCTACGGACTACAACCCTCCAGTTTATATAGACATCGGATAGGGTTAGGGTTACACAGAGTCGGTTACAATGGTAGGAGATCTTGAATATCCGCATCGCCAAGCTTGCCCTCCATGCCAAGGAAAGTCCCATCCGGACACGGGACGAAGTCTCAATCTTGTATCTTCATAGTCTAGGAGTCCGGCTGAAGGTATAGTCCGGCTACCCGAACACCCCCTAATCCAGGACTCCCTCAGTAGCCCCTAAACCAGGCTTCAATGATAACGAGTCCGGCGCGCATATTGTCTTCGGCATTGCAAGGCGGGTTCCTCTTCCCAGTCCTTCATAGAAGATTGTAAACACCAAGAGTAGTGTCCGGTTCTTCCAAATAAATTTCCACATATGGCCATAGAGAGAATAATATTAACACAAATCAAATCTGCTGACAGATTCTGCAGTGCGCCATCACACTACAGCCAAGCCCTTTACTCGAATCGTTTTTACTTTTCCACCTCAGCATGATTTGCGAGGCGGTTTCCTTGGCACGTCTTGTCAAAGAAGAGATCGCATACCCTTTTTACGGGATTCTCATCAATACGGACGTGGGTAACCCAACCGTGCCATTTATCACGGAGCTCGGGAGGCAAGCGAGTTTTATTAGGCAGGTGGGGACGCATAACCGCATCCGCCTATATAAGGGGATAAGGATCCGCCCTTTTTACCTACGCCTTCTTCCTCCCTTGCCTACCCATCTCTCACGCACCCGAGCTCCAGCGCCCAAGCCCGCACTTCCCACCTCAACCTTCTCCAGCAATGTCCAGAGCGGGAGGCAAATGGATGGTCTCCTCCATTACGGAGGGTAAAATCAAGAAGCTAAGGAAGGCCGGGTATCTGTCCAAGGACATCGCGCACCGGCTTCCCGAGGAGGGGCAGCTTATCCCCACCCCAAGGCCCCATGAGAGGGTGGTATTTCTCCTCCACTTCCTCCACGGACTGGGTTTTCCACTCCACCTGTTTGTCCGGGGGCTCATGTTCTACTACGGCCTGGATTTCCATGATCTGGCTCTGAACTTCATCCTCAACATCTCGGCGTTTATCGTCGTGTGCGAGGCTTTTCTCCGCGTCCGCCCCCATTTCGGCCTCTGGCTCAAGACTTTCAACGTCAAGCCCAAGGTGGTGAGCGGCAGCCAGGCGGAGTGCGGAGGCGCCATGGTGGGAAAGATGGCCAACGCCCTATGGTTCGAGGGCTCTTTCGTGGAGACCCTAAAGGGATGGCAATCCGGGTGGTTTTACATCACCGAGCCACGCGATCCGGAATGGACTGCGGCCCCCGAGTTCCGATCTGGACCCCCCACGCGGCTTGTGTCCTGGAAAGAGACGGGCCTGTCGTGGGGCAATGAAAAAGAGGTGACCGAATTGCAAACATGCATCCAGTCCCTGGTGGACAAGCCAGTCCGGCTAGTTAATATAATCCAGGTTATGCTCGTTCGCCGGATCCTCCCGTGCCAACAACGGGATTTCAATCTGTGGGAGTTCGACCCGGCGCAGCATCAAACCCTCAGCAGGTTCTTCGACACAATGTACGAGGATGCCTGGAAGATGCTACTCAAGGGCGCCGAGGCTCCTGCATCCGCCTCCGAGGACCGCGGATACAGCTCGCAGCGTCACGCTAGCAAGGTATGCCATCTACACCTTTTACAGGATGTTAAGCTTTTTTTCATAGTTTGACTCTATGCGGGATCTAAACTCCCTTACCTTTGATAGACTTGGCGGGCGATAGCCGAACCAATTAACTGTCCGGCTCCATTGCCCGAAGACCCAGCCCCAGCTCTACTAGTGAAGCTGCTGGCTCCGGCGCCCTATGTGGTGCCGGAAAAGAAGGCCAAGAAGAAGAAGACCACGGGGACTCGAAAGAGTACCCGTAATGTGGTGCTGTCGGACTCGTCATCCGACGAGTCCGAGACGCCCTCTTCCCGTGAAAACGAGGAGGAGGGAGAAGAAGCCTCTCCCCCTCCAGCGGGGGGAGGAAAGAAAAGGAAGGCCGCCCAGTGGGGGGGCGAAGGGTCCAAGAAGAGAAAAACCCCTCCGCCGGACTACGCCCCCGTCGCCGACGAGGGCGAAGAGGAGTGTCCGGACAGGGCCAGGCGTCCGGCGAAATTGTAAGTGTTCAGATACCAAAGTAACTCATGATATTCCTTTTGTTACACAGCTTCCCCTAATGTCAAATATAATCATGCAGCCCGCCCCGGGCCGCACTCAACGAGTCATCGAGCGGCTCCCTGGATTCATCGGACGTGAACTCTATTCCGCCTGCTGTCTCCCCCCGCACTGCGGATGACGCCCAAGTGGCGTCGCAACGAGCTCCGGGGCAGGAGGAGGTGGTCCTGGAGGAGCCACAAGGCGACCTCCCGGACCCCAGGAGTGAAGGGGACAAGACCCCCCCAGGGCTCCAAGTCCGGCCTTAAGCCGGACACCGTGCCGGAATCTTCAACAATTCTGGACCGCGGCAAGCGAACTCCTTCCAAGAGGAGCAAGCCTTCTGAGCCGGCAGCCTCCGTCCAACCAGAGGCGTCGGACAATCTGCTGGAGGTGCTTGAAGGCGCCTCCATCAACGAGGAGCACCGTACTATTATGAGTACGGTGATCCAGAAGGTTCAGTCCACCAAGAGCGGGCTGAATGAAGCTTGCGCTAGCCTCTTAACAGGCTTCGAGGTAAGTAAAAATATGTAAAAATATTACCGCATAGACAGTAGCCCCTGATGCTCTGTTTGGCTTTCGGAAAGAAAAGCCGAATAGAGGATCTATGAAATTTCGCAGGAGTCTAATAGTGAAGAGTCAATATGCGTATGCAGGCTTCGCTGCTAGCCACCGCCGCACTGACTGCGGAGGTGGATGCCCTGAAACAGGGACTCGAGCGGTCCGAGCAAGAGCTCGGCCGTGCCAAGCAGCAGCTCAAGGAGAAAGAAGGTATGAAATACCTTATAAAAAGTGCCTATAGAGAGGCGTGATTGCAGAAAATAACAGTATTGTACTTCTTATTGTAGGGGCCACGTCTCAGGTGGCGACCCTCAAGCAGGCGCTGTCCGAGGCCGAAAAGAAAATGTCCGCGGAGCGCACCGAGCAAGAGAAACTTGGGGCTCAGGTCGGCGAGGTGCAGCAAGAGCTTCAGGCTCTCATGAAAAAACATGAGAGTTTGGAGCTTGAGTCAAAGACCCAAGCGTCCGAGCTCGCGACGGCCCTTGAGACTGCCAAGTCTGCCAAGGCCGAAGCCCAAAAGGCTCTACGAGAGTTGGAGGATATGACGAAGATAGCAGCGGGTAAGACATTCTTTATGCAAAGCAGAAACATAAAAGTAAACTACTTGTTACTTACCCGAATCCGGAGTTCTCCAGGGGCCTTCGCAGATCTTCCCCGCAGCGTATCCGATGCCGCCGCATTCTACCGAGCTGAAGAGGGTAGCTTGACGGAGAAGGTGTCCTGGTCTCAGTATGTTGAGGCCGGACACCCTGTGCCCTTGAGCGACCAGCTGAAATAGCTGGTCGAACTCGACAAGGGGGCGAACAGGCCATGAAGGGCTTTATAGTTCGGCTGTGGCCCGGAGAGGCCCTGCCTGGGAGCTACTTCGGGCTGGTGCGACGGCTGGTGGAGGCCTGTCCAAGGCTCGAGGTCATCAAGCGCTCCGCCTGCATCGAAGGTGCCCGTAGGGCCCTTGCCCGTGTAAAGGTGCACTAGGGTAAGCTGGACGGTGAGAAGCTTGTGACGGACGGGCCGCCGCCGGGGAAGGAGCATCGCAAGCCGGAGAACTACTATAAGGATGTTCTTGCGGGTGCCCGCCTTGTGGCGGATGAGTGCACCAAGGATGTAATTTTTGAATGAATTCGCTTGTGTTTATCCTGTGCGCTGAAAACTTGTTCATATGTGCTAAGCAATACTTATTGAATTTAAAATATTATTTTTTGTGCGGCCGTTTATCAAAAATTGAGAGATGGCCAGTCGTCGGCTTCTGCCCCCATGCCACTAGTGCTGGGGTGTTCGGTAATAAACCTGGGCGCTCTTTTTCCCATGGTTGGGTCCTTCGAGGGAGGCGCTCAGCATGACGAACTAGGCAATCGGACTATAATGCTTGAACACTCTTACTTAGCCATAGAACTTTATAATTTTAAATTTCGGCGAAGCCCCTAGTTCGGAAGACCAAGTTCAGGGTGCTATCCACGCCTTGGCTGGGGTTATCCAGCTCCTCGCTCGAAGCGGCATAAGCCTTTAGGGACTCAAAAAACCTCTCGAACAGCGACCGGTCTCTCGCCTCATCATGACAGCCAGTTTTAGCTTTCTATACTGAGGTGCTTAACCCAGCTCAACCGGGGCACAATCGCAGTGGTTCTCCTAGTGCTACCTTAGCCGATATAGCGGAACGTAAGGCACCAAAACATAGGAGCCGGGCGAACCCAACTGTTGAGCCAAATCATGATTCGGAGCCGATGCATATAGTGCTATGAGTTCGGGGTGCCGCACTTGTGAAAGTGTATGGACTTCTCACACCATATTTAAAGGGTACTGAAGCCCCTGGCGTACTAGTCGTACCATAGTGTACGGATGCAACATGTCATCAATGAACATATATATGAAAAGAGCAATGCAAAAAATAAACAAAAAGCTAGGCATTGTTTATGGAGAGGCTATTTATCAAAGCCGAACGATATAGATGGTGCGGTAAGCAAAAGATATTGGACTATTCAGTATGTCCTGACCAGGGGCAGGCCGCGGAATTATATATAAAGTAGGTATATCGCTTGTAACAGAGACCACCTGGGAGTTCCATAATGCGGCATGGCTTGTTTGCCTCCCTGGATCTTGCATCGTTTGTGCAGCAATCTAATTGCCGAACAGGTCGTCCGAAGTATGGAGTCCTGAAAGTAAGAAAAAATTAAAAAAATAAACCGGCAACCCCTCGTATGTTTTAAGCCGTATTTTGGGCGTGCCATTATTGTGCCCCTTCCCCTATGCCCATGGTATTTCAGGGGCGTAGTTATGTACGCGAGGTACTGGTTTCGCTAGGTCGCGAAAGCTGGGGTTGCGGCCGCATTGCTACGCTTGCTCAGAGTGTGCCAGGCGGTCCTGCTGTAGGTTACACCGGGCGCGCTTGGCAGTGTCTGGCTCTTTAATGGACGGACTGGAGAATTGCCTAAGAAGGCTACTTTGTACCTCCGCTGCGAGAGCCGCCGTATGCTCCTCCGTACGGAGGGAGCGTTCGGTGTTTCCGTGGACCGTGATTACTCCTCGAGGGCCTGGCATCTTGAGTTTGAGATATGCATAGTGCGGCACCACATTGAATTTTGCGAATGTGGTTCGTCCGAGCAGGGCGTGATAGCCACTGCGAAACGGGACTATATCGAAGATTAACTCTTCGCTTCGGAAATTATCCGGGGATCCAAAGACCACGTCAAGTGTTATTGAGCCTGTACAGTTGGCTTCTACACCTGGTATGACGCCTTTAAAGGTCATTCTTGTGGGTTTGATCCTTGAGGGATCTATGCCCATTTTCCACACTGTGTCCTGATAAAGCAGGTTCAGGCTACTGCCGCCGTCCATGAGGACTCTTGTGAGGTGAAATCCGTCGATGATTGGGTCAAGAACCAATGCGGCAAAGCCGCCATGACGGATGCTAGTGGGATGGTCCCTTCGATCAAAAGTGATCGGGCAGGAGGACCATGGGTTGAACTTTGGGGCGACTGGCTCCATCGCGTATACGTCCCGTAGCGCACGCTTCCGCTCCCGCTTGGGAATGTGGGTTGTGTATATCATGTTCACCGTCCGCACTTGTGGGGGAAAGCCCTTCTGTCCATTGTTGTTCGGCGGCTTGGGCTCCTCGTCGTCGCTGTGCAGCCCCTTGTCTCTGTTTTCGGCTCTTAACTTGCCTGCCTGCTTGAACACCCAACAATCCCTGTTAGTGTGATTGGCTGGCTTTTCGGGGGTGCCATGTATCTGGCACAAGAGATCGAGTATTCGGTCCAAACTGGACGGGCCCTGAGTATTCTTTTTGAATGGCTTTTTCCGCTGACCGGATTTATAGCCTCTGAATCCGGCATTGACTGCCATGTCTTCATTGCTGTCGCTGTTAACGCAGCGTTTTTGTTTCTTCCGACGTGTCCTGCCACTTTTTTCCTTGGTATCTGAATTACCAGGGTTCTTTGATAAGTTGTTACTGCGAGCTAGCCAGCTGTCTTCACCCGCGCAGAAGCAGGTCATGAGTGTCGTGAGGGCTGCCATGGATTTCGGATTTTCCTGTCCCAGGTGCCGGGCAAGCCACTCGTCACGGATGTTATGCTTGAAGGCTGCTAGGGCCTCTGCGTCCGGACAGTCGACTATCTGGTTTTTCTTTGTTAGGAACCGTGTCCAGAATTGTCTGGCTGATTCTTCTGGCTGCTGAATTATGTGGCTTAAGTCGTCGGCATCCGGCGGTCGCACGTAAGTGCCCTGGAAGTTGTCGAGGAATGCGGCTTCCAGGTCCTCCCAAGAACTGATTGAGTCTGCTGGCAAGCTCTTAAGCCAATGCCGGGCCGGTCCTTTAAGTTTGAGCGGGAGGTACTTGATGGCGTGTAGATCATCGCCGCGTGCCATGTGGATGTGAAGGAGATAATCCTCAATCCATACCGCCGAGTCTGTGGTTCCATCGTATGATTTGATTTTTACGGGTTTAAAGCCCTCTGGGATTTTATGATCTATTACTTCATTCGTGAAGCATAGCAGGTGTGCGGCGCCTCTGTACTGGGCTATATCACGACGCAGCACGGAAGAGCTATGTCTGTTGTGTTCGGCCCGGCCGGATTTGTTGTAGCCGGCGTGAGGATCATTGTCACATGCCGTAGGGCGCCTGCGCGATCCGTAGATCGATCTTGTCTGTCTTGCCTTGTCCTCCAGTATGTCTTGCAGGTCGGGCGCATTTTCCCATGCCTTAGTTGTGCGGCGTCGGGGCATGGCTTGGGTGAAGGGCTGAGAGGCCTCTCTGTCACGGCCACGAGGTGGCCGGTCTGCCATGTCATGCGCTGGTGATGTAGGTGCCTCCTCTGATCGGGATAGTGACCTGTGCTTTGGGTAACTCTTGGAGGGGCATTCGAGTTCATACTCTTCGGCCACAAGGACTTCAGTCGATCTGTCAGCTAGCAAATCTTGGGCAGCTCTAAGCTGTTGCTGCTTTTGCTTGAGGCTGCTTGCCATGGCTAAAAGCCTGCGTTTAAAACGCTCTTGTTCGGCGGGGTCTCATGGTATGATGAATTCGTCGTCATTGAGGCTTGCCTCGTCTTCGGAGGGAGGCGTATAGTTATCATCCTCGACCTCTCGGTCTTCTGCTCTCTCATGAGGGCTGGCTTCTCCATCTTCCTATGCCGACTCTTGCTGGGGTGGGTGTTCTTCGGCGCTATCCGGGGTAGTATTATCGCCCGTGCCGGAATCACCGTTTTTGCTTTGGCGGGATTTAGAGTGGCGCCGCTGACGCCGGCGCTTTGGCTGTTTCTCGGGGGCGTCATCCCCCATTGTTCCATCGCCATCTCCATCTTTTGGAGTATCCACCATGTATATGTCATATGACGAGGTGGCGTTCCAGCGCCCTACAGGTTCTGGTTCCTGTTCGTCTCCTATATCATCGTCCATGCTGTCGATGTCTTCGGAGCCGAAGTCCAGTATGTCGGTTAAATCGTCGACAGTGGCTACAAAGTGGGTGGTGGGTGGGTTTTGAATTTCCTCACCGTCCGTATCCCACCCTTGCTGACCATAGTTCGGCCAGGGCTCTCCTGATAAAGAGAGAGACTTAAGGGAATTCAGGATGTCGCCAAAAGGCGAATGCTGAAAGATGTCCGCGGCGGTGAACTCCATTACCGGCACCCAATCGGATTCGATTGGCAGGGGTGCGGGGGGCTCGGAGTTCGGAGAGGAATCCGGCTCCTCGGAGTCTCGGGCCACACGGAGTGCGGGGCTGGAGTTCGGCTCGATTGCCTCTGAGATAGCAGCCTCTGAGGCAGCTCCAACCGCTGATCCTCGATCGGCACAGTAGGTTCTGAATCAATGGTCAAAACCGATGCGTGTGCGGCCTCCAAGGCGCTGTTCGGCGGCAGAGCTATATCATGCCCATCGAGACAGTGCGGCACGCTTGGCTGTGGCTCGAATCCGTCGAAGATCAAGTCCCCGCGGATGTCAGCCGTGTAGTTTAGGCTTCCAAACCTGACCTGATGGCCAGGGGCGTAGCTTTCGATCTGCTCAAGGTGGCCAAGCGAATTGGCCCGCAGTGCGAAGCCGCCGAAGACGAAGATCTGTCCAGGGAGAAAAGTCTCACCCTGGACCGCATCATTGTTAATGATCGAAGGAGCCAACGGGCCGAAAGGCGACGACACAGAGGAACTCTCAATGAAAGCACCAATGTCGGTGTCAAAACCGGCAGATCTCGGGTAGGGGGTCCCGAACTGTGCGTCTAGCCGGATGGTAACAGGAGATAGGGGACACTTTGTTTTACCCAGGTTCGGGCCCTCTCGATGGAGGTAAAACCCTACTCCTGCTTGATTAATATTGATGATATGGGTAGTACAAGAGTAGATCTACCACGAGATCAAGGAGGCTAAACCCTAGAAGCTAGCCTATGGTATGATTGTTGTGTATGGAGTTGATTCTGTCCTACGGACTACAACCCTCCGGTTTATATAGACACCGGATAGGGTTAGGGTTACACAGAGTCGGTTACAATGGTAGGAGATCTTGAATATCCGCATCGCCAAGCTTGCCCTCCACACCAAGGAAAGTCCCATCCGGACACGGGACGAAGTCTTCAATCTTGTATCTTCATAGTCTAGGAGTCCGGCTGAAGGTATAGTCCGGCTACCCGAACACCCCCTAATCCAGGACTCCCTCAGCGACCCTTAAGAAAGCACTTTCCGAGGCCGAAAAGAAGGCGGCCACGGAGCGCACCGAGCGGGAGAAACATGAGGCGCGGGTTGGCGAGGTGCAGCAAGAGCTCCAGGCTCTCATGAAAAAACATGAGAGTTTGGAGCTTGACTCAAAGACGCGAGAGTTCGAGCTCGCGGTGGCCCTTAAAAGCGCCAAGTCTGCCATGGCCGAAGCCCAGAAAGCCCTCCAGGAAGTTGAGGCGATGAAGAAGATAGTGGCGGGTAAGGCATTCTTTATGCAAAGCAAGCACGTGAAAGTGAATTACTTGTTACTTATCCGAATCCGGAGCTCTCCAGGAGCATTCGCAGATTTGCCCCGTAGCGTGTCAGATGCCGCCGCCTTCTACCGGGCCGAGGAGGGCAGCTCGACGGAGAAGGTATTATGGTCTCAGTATGCTGAGGCCGGACACTCGGTGCCCTCGAGCAACCAGCTGAAGCATCTGGTCGACCTCCATAAGGTGGCCGAGCAGGCCATGAAGGGCCTTATAGTTCGGCTGTGGCCTGGAGAGGCCCTGCCTGGGAGCTACTTCGGGCTAGTGAGCCGGCTAGTGGATGCCTGTCCGTGGCTTGACGTCGTCAAGCGCTCCATCTGCATCGAAGGTGCCCGTAGAGCTTTTGCCCATGCTAAAGTGCACTGGGGCAAGATGGATGCGGACAAGCTTGTGAAGGATGGGCCACCGCAGGGCAAGGAGCATCGCCACCCCGAGATGTATTATGAGGGCGTCCGGAAGGGCGCCCGCCTTGTGGCGGACGAATGTTCCAAAGATGTAATATTTGAGTGAACTTGTTCGTTTTATCCTGTGCGCTGAAAACTTGTTCATATGCGCTATGCAACGCTTGTTTTAATTTAAAATATTACCTTCTATGTGGCCGTTTATCAAGTTTCAGAGATGGCGAGTCGTCGGCTTCTGCCCCCATGCCACGAGTGCTGGGGTGTTCGGGATAAACCTGAGCACTCTTTTTCCCATTCTTGGGTCCTTCGAGGGAGGTGCTCAGCACAACGAACAAGGCAATCAGACTATAATGCGTTATCACTCTCACTTAGCCAGAGAATTCTATAATTTTAAATTTTGGCAAAGCCCCTAGTGTTCAGAAGACCGAGTTCGGGGCGCTATACACGCCTAGGCCGTACAAAGCCGACTCCTCGCTCTAAGCGGCATAAGTATTTAGGGACTCGAAACCTCCCGAACAGCGACCAGCTCTCGCCCTATCCTGACAGTCAGTTTTAGCTTTCTCTACTGAGGTGCTTAGCCCAGCTCAACTGGGGCACAATCACAGTAGTTCTCCTAGCGCTACCTTAGCCGATATAGCGGAACGTAAGGTACCAAAACAAGGGAGCCGGGCAAACCCAACTATTGACCAAAGACATGATTCGGAGCTGATGCATATAATGCTATAAGTTCGGAGGGCCGCACTTTGTGAAAGTGTTCGGACCTCTCACGCCATATTATGGGGTGCTTGAGCCGCTGGCGTATGGACCGTACCAAAGTGTACGGGTGCTAAATGTCATAACTGGACATATGTATTTAAAAAGAAATGAATAGAGAATGCAATAATAAGCTGAAGCTAAGCATTGTTTATTTTAAAAGGCTACTGTGAAAGCAGAATGATACAAATAGTGCGATAAGCAAGAGATGGGACTATTTGACATGTCCCCCTCCAGGGGCGAGCTGCGAGACGGTATGTAAGACAGGTATTTTGCTTGTTATAGAGACCACCTGGGAATTCGACGTAGCTTTGTGCCTCCTTAGTTGTTGCATCATGTGTTTGGCGGTTGTACTGCCGAACAGGCCTTCCGAAGAGTGGAGTCCTGAAAGTAGGAAATAATGACAAAATCAGGAGCCCCTAGTGCGGTTGAGCCGCATTTTTGGGCGTGTCGTGGTCGTGCCCCTACCCTTCTATGGTATTTTCAGAGCGTAGTTATGTACGCGTAGTACTGATTTCGCAGTTTTGCAAGGGCTGGGGTTGGGGCCGTATTGCTATGCTTGCTCGGAACGTGCCAGGCGGTCTTGTTGTAGGTTACTCCGGGTGCGCTTGACGGTGTCCGGACATTTAATAGTCGGACTGGAGAATTGCCTTGAGAGGCTGCTTTGTACATCCGCTGCGAGGGCCACCGTGTGCTCCTCCGTTCGAAGAGAGCGTTCGGTGTTTCCATTGATCGTAATGACACCTCGAGGGCCTGGCATCTTGAGCTTGAGATATGCGTAGTGCGGCACCACATTGAACTTTGCAAATGCAGTTCGTCCGAGCAGTGCGTGATAGCCACTGCGGAACGAGACTATGTCGAAGATTAACTCCTCGCTTCGGAAATTATCCGGGGATCCGAAGACCACTTCAAGTGTAACTGAGCCTGTACAGTTGGCCTCTACACCTGGTATGACGCCTTTAAAGGTTGTTTTTGTGGGTTTAATCCTTGAGGGATCTATGCCCATTTTCCGCACTGTATCCTGATAAAGCAGGTTCAGGCTGCTGCCGCCGTCCATAAGGACTCTAGTGAAGTGAAATCCGTCAATGATTGGGTCTAGAACCAATGTGGCGAATCCGCCATGGTGGATGCTAGTGGGGTGGTACCTTCGATCAAAAGTGATCGGGCAGGAGGACCATGGGTTGAACTTTGGGGCGACTGGCTCCAACGCATATACGTCCCTGAGTGCACGCTTCCGCTCCCTTTTGGGGATGTGGGTTGTGTATATCATGTTCACCGTCCACACTTGTGGGGGGAAGCCCTTCTGTTCACTATTGTTTGGCGGCCGGGGCTCTTTGTCCTCGTCGCTTTGCAGCCCATTGTCTCTGTTTTCGGCATTTAACTTGCCAGCCTGCTTGAACACCCAACAATCTCTGTTGGTGTGATTGGCTGGTTTTTCGGGGGTGCCATGTATCTGGCACGAGCGATCGAGTATACGGTCCAAACTGGACGGTCCCGGAGTGTTCCTCGTAAATGGCTTTTTTCGCTGACCGGGCTTAGAGCCTCTGAATCCGGCATTAACTACCATATCTTCAGCGTTGTCGCTGTTAATGCGGCGCTTGTGCTTGTTGCGATGCGACCTGCCATTGCTGTCCTTGGTATCCAAATTACTAGGGCTCTTGGTCATGTTATTGCTACGAGCCAGCCAGCTGTCTTCTCCCGTGCAAAAGTGGGTCATGAATGTCGTGAGGGCTGTCATAGATTTCGGCTTTTCCTGTCCAAGGTGCCGGGCAAGCCACTCGTCACGGATGTTATGCTTGAAGGCTGATAGGGCCTCTGCGTCTGGACAGTCGACGATTTGATTTTTCTTGGTTAGGAACCGTGTCCAGAATTGTCTGGCAGATTCTTCTGGCTGCTGAATTATGTGGCTCAGGTCATCGTCGTCTGGTGGTCGCACATAAGTGCCTTGGAAATTGTCGAGGAATGCGGCTTCCAGGTCCTCCCAACAACCAATTGATTCTGCTGGTAGGCTGTTAAGCCAATGCCGAGCTGGTCCTTTAAGCTTGAGTGGGAGGTATTTGATGGCGTGTAGATCATCGCCACAGGCCATGTGGATATGAAGGAGATAGTCCTCGATCCATACTGCAGGAACTGTTGTGCCATCGTATGATTCAATGTTTACGGGTTTGATACCCTCTGGGATTTGATGATCCTTTACTTCATCTGTGAAGCATAGGGGGTGTGCGGCGCCTCTGTACTGGGCTATATCACGATGTAGCTCAAATGAGCTTTGTCTGCTGTGTTTGGCCCGACCAGATTTACTGTATCCGGTGTGACGGTTATCGTCTCGTGTCGTGGGGCACCCGCGCGATCCGTAGATCGATCTTGTTTGCCTTGCCCTATCTTCCAACATATCTCGCAGGTCTAGCGCATTTCCCCGTGCCTTGGTATTTTTTGAGCGACGCCGGGGTGCGACTTGAGTGGAGGGCCGGGAGTACTCTCTGTCGCGGCCGTGAGGTGGCCGGTCAGCTTCATCATGCGCTGGTGATGTAGGTTTAAGTGCTTCCTCCTCTAAACGGGGTAGCAACATGCGCTTTGGGTAGCTCTTGGAGGGGCATTCGAGTTCGTATTCCTCGGCCGCAAGGACTTCCGTCCATTTGTCGGCTAGCAAGTCTTGATCAGCTCTAAGCTGTTGCAGTTTTTTCTTAAGGCTACTCGCTGTTGCCATAAGCCTGTGCTTAAAGTGCTCTTGTTCAATGGGATCCTCAGGCACGACAAATTCGTCGTCGCCGAGGCTTGCCTTGTCTTTGGAAGGAGGCATGTAATTATCATCCTCTTCTTCTCTGTCTGCCGCTCTCTCAGGGGGGCTGGCTTCTCCATCCTCCTGCGCTGAATCTTGCTAAAAGGAGTTGTCTTTGGCACTGTCCGGGGTGTTATTATCTCCCGTGCCGGCATCACCATTTTTCTTTGGTGGGACTTGGAGCGGCGCCGCTTACGCCGGCGCTTGGGTTGCTTCTTAGAGGGGTCATCCCCCGTTGTTCTGTCGCCATTGCCTTCTTTGGGTGTATCCACCATATATATGTCATATGACGAGGTGGCTTTCCAGTGCCCTATAGGCGCTGGTTCATGTTCGTCTCCTACATCGTCGTCCATACTGTCGATGTCTTCGGAGTCGAAGTCGAGCATGTCGGTTAAATCATCGATAGTGGCTACAAAGTGGGTGGTGGGTGAGTGTCGAATTTCTTCGTCGTCCGCATCCCAATCATGTTGGCCGTAGACCGGCCAGGGATCTCCTGACAAAGAGAGAGACCTTAGTGAATTCAGGATGTCGCCAAAGGGCGGGTGCTTAAAGATATCCACGGCGATGAATTCCATGATCGGCACCCAATCAGATTCGATTGGCAGGGGCGCGGAAGGTTCGGAGTCCAGAAAAGAGTCCGGCACCTTGGAGTCACGGGCTTCGGAGAGGATGAGGCTGGTGTTCGGCTCGATCGTGATTGAGACTGCAGCCCCTGAGGCGGTGTCTAGCCACCCGTCCTCGATCGGCGCAGTTGGCTCCAAGCTAAGGGTCGGAGCTGATGCGGGCGCGGCCTCTAGGGTACTGTTCGGTGGTATAGCTTGGTCATACCCATCGTGACAGTGCGGCGCGCCCGGCTGTGGCTCGAATCCGTCGAAGATCAAGTCTCCATGGATGTTGGCCGTGTAGTTCAAACTTCCAAATCTGACCTGATGGCCAGGGGCGTAGCTATCAATCTGCTCCAGATGGCCAAGCGAATTAGCCCGCAGTGCAAAGCCGCCGAACACGAAGATCTGTCCTGGGAGAAAGGTCTCACCCTGGACCGCATCGTTGTTGATGATCGGAGGATCCATCGCGCCTAAAGGTGACGACACAGAGGAACTCTCAATGAAAGCACCAATGTCGGTGTCAAAACTGGCGGATCTCGGGTAGGGGGTCCCGAACTGTGCGTCTAGGCCGGATGGTAATAGGAGGTAGGGGACACAATAATTTACCCAGGTTCGGGCCCTCTTGATGGAGGTAAAACCCTATGTCCTGCTTGATTAATATTGATGATATGGGTAGTACAAGAGTATATCTACCACGAGATCAAAGAGGCTAAACCCTAGAAGCTAGCCTATGGTATGATTGTTGTTCGTCCTATGGACTAAAACCCTCCGGTTTATCTAGACACCGGAGAGGGCTAGGGTTACACAGACTCGGTTACAATGGGAGGAGATCTACATATCCGTATTGCCAAGTGTCGGTATCAAAATCGGCAGATCTCGGGTAGGGGGTCCCGAACTGTGTGTCTAGGCCGGATGGTAACAGTAGGCAAGGGACAGGAAGTTTTACCCAGGTTCAAACCCTATGTCCTGCTTGATTAATATTGATGATATGGGTAGTACAAGAGTAGATCTACCACGAGATAGGAGAGGCTAAACCCTAGAAGCTAGCCTATGGTATGATTGTTGTTCTGTATGTTGTCCTACGGACTAAAACCCTCCGGTTTATATAGACACCGGAGACGGTTAGGGTTACACAAAGTCGGTTATAATGGTAGGAGATTTACATATCCGTATCGCCAAGCTTGCCCTCCACGCCAAGGAAAGTCCCTTCCGGTCACGGGACGAAGTCTTCAATCTTGTATCGTCATAGTCCAGGAGTCCGGCCGAAGGTATAGTCCGGCTATCCGGACACCCCCTAATCCAGGACTCCCTCAGTAGCCCCTGAACCAGGCTTCAATGACGACGAGTCCGGCGCGCAGATTGTCTTCGGCATTGGAAGGCGGGTTCCTCCTCCAAGTACTTCATAGAAGATTTTGAACACAAATATAGTGTCCGGCTCTGCAAAATAAGTTTCCACATATTGCCATAGAGAGAATAATATTTACACAAATCTAATATGCTGACGTATTCCGTAGTGTGACACACCACGGCCAAGCCTTTATCCGAATTGTTTTATTATCCCACCTCATCGCGTCATGCGAGGCTGTTTCCTTGGCACATCTTGTTAAAGCAGAGATCGTGTCCCCTTATTCCGGGATCCTCATCAATACGGGCGTGGGTAACCCAACCGTGCCATTGATTACGGCGCTTGGAGATAAGCGAGTTTTACCAGGCTGGTGGGGACACGTAGTTGCGTCCACCCATATAAGGGGATAAGGACCACCTTTTCACCTACGCCTTCTTCCTCCTCTGCCTATCCATTCTCGCGCACTCGGGCTCCAGCGCCCAAGTCCGCACTCCCCACCTCAACCTTCTCTAGCCATGTCCGGAGCGGGAGGCAAGTGGATGGTCTCCTCCGTCACGGAGGGGCACATCAAAAAACTGAGGAAGGCCGGATACTTGTCTAACGACATCGCACACCGACTTCCCGAAGAGGGGCATCTCCTCCCCACCCCAAGGCCCCATGAGAGGGTAGTGTTCCTTCCCCACTTCCTCCGCAGACTGGGCTTTCCTATCCACCCATTCGTCTGGGGACTCATGTTCTACTACGTCCTGGATTTCCATGATCTGGCCCCAAACTTCATCCTCAACATCTCGGCGTTTATCGTCGTGTGCGAGGCTTTCCTCTGCATCCGCCCCCATTT
Source organism: Triticum dicoccoides (assembly GCF_002162155.2). Lineage (NCBI taxonomy): Eukaryota > Viridiplantae > Streptophyta > Magnoliopsida > Poales > Poaceae > Triticum > Triticum dicoccoides. The sequence continues at coordinate 66,925,830 of NC_041388.1, forward strand.
CGGCCTATGGCTCAAGACTTTCAATGTCAAGCCGAAGGTGGTGCGTGGCAACTAGGTGGAGTGCGGAGGCGCCATGGTGGGCAAGATGCCCAATGTCTTATGGCTCGAGGGCTCCTATGTGGAGACCCTGAAGGAGTGGCAATCGGGGTGGTTTTACATCACCGAGCCGCGCAACCCTGAGTGGGTCGCAGCCCCCGAGTTTCGGTCCATACCCCCAATGCGGCTCACGTCCTGGAAAGAGACGGGCCTATCGTGGGGTAGCAAAGGAGAGGTGACTAGACTGCAAACATGCATCCAAACCCTGGTGGACAAGCAGCTCAAGCTTGTCAACATAGTCCAGGTTATGCTCATCCACCTGATCCTCCCGTGTCAACAACGGGCCTTCAATCTATGGGAGTTCAACCTGTCGCAGCACCGAACTCTGAGTAGGCTCTTCGACATGACGTACGAAGATGCCTGGAAGGTGCTTTTCAAGGGCGCCGAGGCTCCTGCATCCGCTACCGAGGATCGCGGATTCAGCGCGCAGCATCACACTAGCGCGGTAAGTTGTTTGTACCTTTTACAGGGTATTAGTTTTTCATAGTTTAACTCTATGCGGGATCTAAGCTCCCTTACCTTTGACAGGTTTGGCAGGCGAAGTCCGGACAGATCGACTGTCCGGCTCCTTTGCCCGAAGACCCAGCCGATGCCCGCTTGGCGAAGCTGCTGGTTCCGGCACCCCATGTGGTGCCGGAGAATAAGGCCACAAAGAAGGCCACGGGGACTCGAAAGAGTGCCCGGCGCCAGGAGGTGTCGGGTTCATCATCCAACGACTCCAAGGCGCATTGCACCCGTGAAGATGAGGAGGAGGAAGAAGATACCTCTCCCCCCCCCAGCGGGAGGAGAGAAGAAAAGGAAGGCCGCCCTCACTGGGGAGGCCGAAGGGTCCAAGAAGGGGAGAACCCTTCCCCCGGACTACTCCACCGACACCGATGACGGCGGAGAAGAGTGGCCGCTCAGGGCCAAGCCCCTGGTGAAATCGTAAGTATCCGGATACCAGAGTAATTCATAGTATTCCTTTATTGCACAGCTTTCCCTTATGTCGAATATGATTATGCAGCCCACCCAAAGACCGGCTCGACGCATCATCGGGCGGTTCACTGGACTCGTCGGATGTGAATTCGCTTCCGACCGCTTCCTCCCCCCGCCCTACGGACGACGCCGAAGTGTTGTCTCAACAGGTTCCAAGCTGGGAGGAGGTGGTCCTGGAGGCGCCGCAAGGCGACCTCCCGGACTCCAGGAGTAAAGGGGATAAAACCCCCCAGGGCTCTAAGTCTGGCTCTAGGCCGGACACTGCTCCGGAACCTTCAAAGGTTCCAGAGTCCGGCAGGGGACCTCCTTCCAAGAGGAGCAAGCCCACCGTGCTGGTGACCCCCGTCCAACCGGAGGCGCCGGATAATCTGTTGGAGGTGCTCAAAGGCGCCTCCATCAACGAGGAGCACCGCACCATTATGAGTGCGGTGGTCCAGAAGGTTCAGTCCGCCAAGAGCTGACTGACTCAAGCTTGTACTAGCCTTTTAACAAGCTTTGAGGTAAGTAAAGAATGTGTAAATAATATTACCGTATAGACAGTAGCCCCTGATGCTCTGTTTGGCGTTCGGGAAGAAAAGCCGAATAGAGGATCAAATAAAATTTGCTGGAGTATAACAAAAAGGAGTCAATATGCGTATGCAGGCTTCTCTGCTGGCGTCCGCCGTATTGACTGCGGAAATGGACACGCTAAAGCAGAACCTCGAGCAGTCCGAGCAAGAGCTCGGGCGTGCCAAGAAGCAGCTCGAGGAGAAGGAAGGTAAGAAATACCTTGTTTAAATATATATATAAAAGGTGCAATTGCAAAAAATGATAGGATTATCGTGGCTATTGTAGGGGCCACGTCTGAGGTGGCGACCCTTAAGCAAGCGCTGGTCGAGGCCGAGAAGAGGGCGGCCACGGAGCGCAACGAGCGAGAGAAGTACGAGGCCCAGGTTGGCAAGGTGCGGCAAGAGCTCCAGGCTCTCATGAAAAAACATGAGAGTTTGGAGCTTGACTCAAAGACGCGAGCGTCCGAGCTCGCGGTGGCTATTAAAGATGCCATGTCTGCCAAGGCCGAATCCCAGAAGACCCTCCAGGAGTTGGATGCGGCGAAGAAGATAGCGGCGGGTAAGGCATTCTTTATGCAAAGTAAACATGTAAACGTGAGTTACTTGTTACTTACCCGAATCCGAAGTTCTCCAGGAGCCTACGCAAATCTTCCCCGTAGCATGTCCGATGCCGCCGCATTCTATCGAGCCGAGGAGGGCAGCTCGACAGAGAAGGTGTTCTGGTCTCAGTATGCTGAGGCCGGACACCCCGTGCCCCTGAGCGACCAGCTGAAGAAACTGGTCGAGCTCCACAAGGCGGCCGAACAGGCCATGAAGGGCCTCATAGTTCGGCTGTGGCCTGGAGAGGCTCTACCTGGGAGCTATTTCGGGCTGGTGCGGTGGCTGGTGGGGGCCTGTCCAAGGCTCGAAGTCATCAAGTGCTCCGTCCGCATTGAAGGTGCCCGTAGGGCCCTTACCCGTGCTAAGGTGCACTGGGGCAAGCTGGATGCTGAGAAGCTTGTGAAGGACGGGTCGCCGCCGGGGAAAGAGCATCACAAGCCTGAGAATTATTATAAGGATGTTCTGAAGGGTGCCTGCCTTATGGCGGATGAATGTTCCAGGGATGTAATTAAAACTTGCTCGTTTTGTCCTGTGCGCTGAAAACTTGTTCATATGCGCTAAGCAATGCTGTTGGAATTTAAAATATTACCTTCTGTGCGGCTGTTTATCAATTCTGAGAGATGGCGAGTCGTCGGCTTCTACCCCCGTGCCGCTAGTGCTAGGGTGTTTGGGGATAAACCTAAGCGCTCTTTTCCCCATGTTTGGGTCCTTCGAGGGAGGCGCTCAGCACAACGAACAAGGCAATCGGACTATAATGCATGAACACTCTCACTTAGCCATAGAATTCTATAATTTTAAATTTTGGCGAAGCCCCTGGTATTCGGAAGACCGAGTTCGTGGCGCTATACACGCCTTGGCCGGACAGAGCCGGCTCCTCGCTCTAAGCGGCATAAGTCTTTAGGGACTCGAAAACCTCTCGAACAGCGACCAGCTCTCGCTTCATCATGACAGTCAGTTTTAGCTTTCTCTACTGAGGTGCTCGACCCAGCTCAACTGGGGCACAATCGCAGTAGTTCTCCTAGTGCTACCTTAGCCGATATAGCGGAACGTAAGGCACCAAAACATAGGAGCCGGGCAAACCCAACTATTCACCCAAGACATGATTCGGAGCCGATGCATATAATGCTATAAGTTCGGGGTGCCGCACTTCTTAAAGTGTTCGGACTTCTCACACCATGTTGAGGGGTACTAAAGCCCCTGGCATATTTTGGCCGTACCAAAGTGTACGGGTGCAACATGTCGTTAAGGAACATACATTTGTAAAAAAAAGGTAATGCAAAAATAGACAAAAGCTATGCATTGTTTATTAAAAAGGGCTGCAATCAAAGCAGAATGATACAAATAATGTGATAAGAAAAGGTTGGACTATTTAACATGTCCGTTCCAGGGGCAGGCTGCGGAATGGTATGCGAAACAGGTATACTGCTCGTGATAGAGACCACCTGGGAGTTCCGTAATGCGGCATGGCTTGTCTACTTCCCTGGTTCTTGCATCGTTTGTGCGGAAATTGAACTACCGAACAGGCCTTCCAAAGAATGGAGTCCTGAAAGTAAGAGAAAATTAAAAAATCGGCAGCCCCTGGTGCGGTTTAAGCCGTGTTTCGGGCGTGCCGTGATGGTGCCCCTCCACCTGTACCCATGGTATTTCTAGAGCGTAGTGATGTACGCGAAGCACTGGCGTCGCATTTTTGCGAGGGCGGGGGTTGGGGCCGCATTGCTACACCTGCTCGGAACGTGCCAGGCGGTCTTGTTGTAGGTTACTCCAGGCGCACTTGACGGTGTCCGGACGTTTAATGGCCGGACTGGAGAACTGCCTGGGGAGGCTGCTTTGTACTTCCGCTGCAAGGGCCGCCGTGTGCTCCTCCGTTCGGAGGGAGTGTTCGGTGTTTCCATTGACCGTAATTACTCCTCGAGGTCCTGGCATCTTGAGCTTAAGGTGTGCGTAGTGAGGTACCGCGTTGAACATGGCGAATGCGGTTCGCCCGAGCAGTGCGTGATAGCCACTGTGGAAAGGGACTATGTTGAAGATTAACTCCTCGCTTCAGAAATTATCCGGAGATCCGAAGACCACTTCAAGTGTGACTGAGCCTGTACAGTTGGCCTCTACACCTGGTATAACGCCTTTAAAGGTCGTTTTGGTGGGCTTAATCCTCGAGGGATCTATGCCCATTTTCCGCACTATATCCTGGTAAAGCAGGTTCAGGCTGCTGCCGCCGTCCATAAGGACTCTAGTGAGATGAAATCCGTCAATAATTGGGTCTAGAACCAATGCGGCGAATCCGCCATGACGGGTGCTAGTGGGATGGTCCCTTTGATCAAAGGTGATCGGGCAGGAGGACCATGGGTTGAACTTTGGGGTGACTGGCTCTACCGCGTATACGTCCCTTAACGCGCGCTTCCGCTCCCTCTTGGGGCTGTGGGTTGCGTATATCATGTTCACTATCCGCACTTGTGGGGGAAAACCCTTCTGTCCACTGTTGTTCGGCGGTTGGGGCTCTTTGTCGTCATCACTATGCAGCCCCTTGTCGGTATTTTCGGCATTTAGCTTGCCTGCCTGCTTGAACACCCAACAATCCCTGTTGGTGTGATTGGCCGGCTTCTCGGGGGTGCCATGTATCTGGCACAAGCGGTCGAGTATTCGTTCCAAACTGGACGGGCCCCTAGGATTTCTTTTGAATGGCTTTTTCTGCTGACCGGATTTATAGCCTCTGAATCCAGCATTAACTGCCGTATCCTCAGCATTGTCGCCGTTAATGCGGCGCTTCTGCTTGTTGCGACGTTTCCTGCCACTACTGTCCCTAGTATTCGAATTACCAGGGTTCTTGGTCATATTTTTACTACGAGCAAGCCAGCTGTTTTCTCCCGCGCAAAAGCGGGTCATGAGTGTCGTGAGTGCTGCCATAGATTTCGGCTTTTCCTGTCCAAGGTGCCGGGCAAGCCACTCGTCATGGATATTGTGCTTGAAGGCTGCTAGGGCCTCTGCGTCCGGACAGTCGACTATTTGATTTTTCTTTGTTAGGAACCATGTCCAGAATTGCCTGGCCGATTCATCTGGCTACTGAATTACGTGGCTTAGGTCATCGGCGTCTGGTGGTCGCACATAAGTGCCCTGGAAATTGTCGAGGAATGCGGCTTCCAGGTCCTCCCAACAACTGATTGATCCTGCTGGCAAGCTGTTAAGCCAATGCCGAGCTGGTCCTTTAAGCTTGAGTGGGAGGTATTTGATGGCGTGGAGATCATCGCCGCGGGCCATGTGGATATGAAGGAGATAATCCTCGATCCATACCGCAGGATCTGTTGTGCCATCATATGATTCGATGTTTACGGGTTTGAAACCCTCGGGGATTTGATGATCCATTACTTCGTCTGTGAAGCATAGTGGGTGTGCGGCGCCTCTGTACTAGGCTATATCACGACGTAGCTCCAATGAGCTTTGTCTATTGTGTTCGGCCCTATCGGATTTTTGTCCGGCATGACGGTTACCGTCTCGAGTCGTGGGGCGCCCACGCGATCCATAGATCGATCTTGTTTGCCTTGCCTTGTCCTCCAACATATCTCGTCGGTCAGGCGCTTTTTCCCGTGCCTTGGTATGGGGTGCAGCTTGAGTGGAGGGCCGAGAGGCCTCGCTGTTATGGCCACGAGGTGGCCGATCGGCCGTATCGAGTGCTGGTGATCTAGGTTTAAGTGATTCCTCCTCTAGTCGGGGTAGCAACCTGCGTTTTGGGTAGCTCTTGGAGGGGCGTTCGTATTTATGCTCTTCGGTCGCAAGGACTTCAGTCCATCTGTCGACTAGCAAATCTTGATCAGCTCTAAGTTGTTCCTGTTTTTTCTTGAGGCTTCTTGCCCTGGCCATAAGCCTGCGTTGAAAACCTTCTTGCTCGACGGGATCCTCTAGCACGACGAATTCGTCGTCGTTGAGGCTTGCCTCGTCTTCGGAGGGAGGCATATGATTATCGTCCTCAACCTCTCTGTCTGCCGCTCTCTCATGAGGGCTGGTTTATCCGTCCTCCTGTGCTGAATCTTGCTGGAGGGGGGTTTTCTTCGGCACTCTCCAGAGTATTATTATCTCCCGTGCTGGAATCACCATATTTTCTTTGGCGGGATTTTGAGCGGCGCTGCTGATGCCGGCGCTTAGGCTATTTTTTGGAGGGGTCATCCTCCGCTGTTCCATCGCGATCTCCTTCTTTTGGGGTGTCCACCATGTATATGTCATATGACGAGGTGGCTTTCCAGGGCCCAATAGGCGCTGGTTCTTCATCGTCTCCTGCATCGGCGTCCATACCGTCGATGTCTTCGGAGTCGAAGTCGAGCATGTCAGTTCAATCGTCGACAGTGGCTGCAAAGTGGGTGGTGGGTGGGCTTTGAATTTTTTCATCGTCCGTATCCCATCCTTGCTGACCGTACTCCGGCCAGGGCTCTCCTGATAAAGAGAGAGACTTTAGTGTCTTAAGAATATCGCCTAAAGGCGAGTGCTGAAAGATGTCCGTGGCAGTAAACTCCATGATCGCCGCTCAATCGGATTCGATCGGCAGGGGCACGGAGGGTTCAGAGTCCGGAGAAGAGTCCGGCTCCTTGGAGTCATGAGTCTCACGGAGTGTGGGGCTGGTGTTTGGCTCGATCGCCGTTGGGATCGTAGCCCCCGAGGCGGCGTCCAACCACCCGTCCTCGATCTGCGTAGTTGGCTCCGAATTAAGGGTTGAAGCCGATGCGGGTGCGGCCTCCAGGGCACTGTTCGGCGGCAGAGCTAGATCATGCTCGTCGTGATAGTGCGGCGTGGTCCACAGTGGCTCAAATCCGTTGAAGATCAAGTCCCCGCGGATGTCAGCCATGTAGTTTAAACTTCCAAATCTGACCTAACGGCCAGGGGCATAGCTTTCGATCTGCTCCAGATGGCCAAGTGAATTGGCCCGCAGTGCGAAGCCGCCGAAGACGAAGATCTGTCCGGGGAGGAAGGTCTCACCCTGGACTGCATCGCTATTGATGATCGTAGGAGCCATCAAGCCTAACGGCGACGACACAGAGGACTCTCAATGAAAGCACCAATATGAGTGTCAAAACCGGCGAATCTCGGGTAGGGGGTCCCGAACTGTGCGTCTAGGCCGTATGGTAACAGGAGGAAAGGGACACGAAGTTTTACCCAGGTTCGGGCCCTCTTGATGGAGGTAAAACCCTATGTCTTGCTTGATTAATATTGCTGATATGGGTAGTACAAGAGTAGATCTACCACGAGATCGGAGAGGCTAAACCCTAGAAGCTAGCCTATGGTATGATTGTTGTTCTGTATGTTGTCCTACGGACTAAAACCCTCCGGTTTATATAGACACCGAAGAGGGTTAGGGTTACACAAATTCGGTTATAATGGTAGGAGATGTACATATCTGTATCGCCAAGCTTGCCCTCCACGCCAAGGAAAGTCCCTTCCGGACACGGGATGAAGTCTTCAATCTTGTATCTTCATAGTCCAGGAGTCAAGCCGAAGGTATAGTCCGGCTATCTGGACACCCCCTAATCCAGGACTCCCTCACCAAGCTTGCCTTCCACGCCAAGGAAAGTCCCATCTGGACACGGGACAAAGTCTTCAATCTTGTATCTTCATAGTCCGAGAGTCCGGCCAAAGGTTATAGTCCGGCTATCCGGACACCCCCTAATCCAGGACTCCCTCACCCTCCCCTTCCCCTCCCCGACCCCCCAACCATGGCAAGCCGCCGAATCTAGTCCTCCGCCGCAACGGTGGGCCTCACACCCCGACGGATCTACCTTCCGCCCCTTGGAACCCCCAACTGCCAACTCACCACTTCACCGGAGCCGCTTCAGCAACTGGCTTGTCCACCGCTCCAGATCTCCTTGACCGCTATCATGGTCCACCGCACCGGATCTGCTTAACTGGCGCCCTCGTCCACCATAGTGTAGGCCCTTCACTGACTCCTTCGTCCGCCCCTTCGCTGGCCCTTCATACAAGCCCTCGTCCGCCGCAACAGATCCACCTCACCGAAAGCACTGTACAACGCGCCCGCCGAAGCCTTCGTCCACTGCACCAGACTCGCTCCACGGACGCCATATTCAACTCAAGCGTCCCTGCTTTACCGACGCCGCAGCCTCATCAGGTTATTTCGATTTGTACTCCTTCGGTTTTTCTCTTTATCATGCAACTGTTCACTTACCACAAATGAGCTTTATTGTATGTCAATAGGCGCCGCAACCGTAGCACCGGAGCCGCTTTAGCGACGGTGACAGCCGGCCCAAACTCAACCGCAACACGACCACCATCGACGATCCTTAGCTATCAACTATGCCAACGATACCCATACGCCGCCGAGAATCAGGTACTATTATCCAATCTCCGGCGCCTACGTTCACTTTCTTAGCATAAGCACCGCACCTTTGAATTTCTTCAGGGCATCATTCAGTTTTTCATGAGACGTGTTATTATACTTGCACCTATAGGGCCATTCTTCTGGCAGTGAACATGTTACATGTGCTAAATGACATACCAGTGCACATATAGTTAATATGCTTTAGATTTGTCCTAAGTATTATTGTACTTCCTAGATATCACTGCCTACTATTTTACTTCGTGCATGCTATATTTATGATAATGGTGTTGTTCTGATGCCACCTGTTGGTTCCATCAGACTGCTTAATGTTCTCTATGCTTAATTACACATAAGCAAACTAGCATGTGGTTCCACTAGTTTTTGTTTGTTTTACCCTACATTTTCTGATGCTAGCTATTACATCACTGCTTCGAGCCTCTGTTCATTACTTTTTTGTGTGTTCTTGATCTTCCCAAGTTGCATGACTAATTTGATGCTTCTTTTAATTATGGAGCTGCCAACCCCATCAAGAAAAATATTTGTTCTTTTGGGGCTGGCACCTCGAACAATCATAAAAATAGAGGGAAGAAGATATATTGTCATGTATGCACACACCCTTCTTTGATTAGTTTAGATGAACCATTGATGATCAATTCGAACTAGTGCATGCGATTAAAATTAATTTTACCTAAATAGAGGGTGCAGAATAAACTACAACAAGTAGATTTGCTACCACGGGATGCTGACAATATCTTCAAAGAACATTGCAATAGTAGCGAGGCTTCACATAAACATATGGTAAGCCAGTGTGCTTTAGTACATGTGAAATGTAATGCATGCGGGCTGCTTTCTTGGCTTGTGCCCTCAATCTGTAATCCTACAAAATAACAAATAGTTCAGTTGTCTGCTTTGTTGTATTGCTTGATTCGAATGGTTGTTTGTTACTTGTTACGCTATACCCGAGTTGGCCAATATGTCAGTAGTGCCTACTTTACTATCATAAATAAATGCATGCCCAGTTCATTTGAGTCCTAAACTTTTCCTCTGAACTTCATCACAAGACTGTCTTCGTAGTTTATATGAAGCCACACTGTTAAGTGCTTTCTCAGATTATTTCAACTTCTTAGATGCCTTGGCAACTTAAATATAGCGGTGGTACACTCCCTTTCAACTAGGGATGTCAACTGGGTCCCGTTTAATCCCGATTAAAGTCCACTAGTGGTATGATAGTTCAAAAGAGTTTTTGTTTTTGAGGAAAACGAACCGGGGAGCTAGCAAAAACTAACTAGATGGGACTCGCGGATGTTGTTTATTTGCCACTTACATCCCTAGTTTCATCTTACCATTTTAATTTCTTTTCGGCTGATGCTGCTTTGAACCATTTAAATATAGCTTGCCATGCTCGGCAATAATTTGTATGTCATTTACCATGTAAGCTAACTTCCTTATTAGTGGAAACCTTTCAGGATGCCGTTCACACTAGGACACAATGTACAACCCCAGAACTATTTGTGGAAGCAGTGCGCCATCCATGTTACCAGATGGTAGCAGTTCAGAGGCAACACCGCTGGAGAGCAGTCTGAGCACAAATATTATAGTTCTTGAGGCTCTACTAGAGGCAGAAAGAGATGGTGTGGCTGTCATGAATGAGGTAATCTTGATCTTGAAGCTGGAAATTATGCAATTAGTTGCACGCATTATGCAAGCAACCCAAGAATTGGAGGAAGTAAAAATGTTGCATTTGAAGATGGAGGAGGTCCTGCTGCTTCTGCTATCTGAAGCCCAAGGTAATCCCAGCTCTTCTTTAGATAGCAGTTGAAATTGTCATTAGATTATTGTACTTGCATGTTGTGTAATGTCTCTGAATGGATTATGTTGTAAGACCCCCTATGTTCTCCATGTGTTGTAATGATCCGAATTTTTTAGGCGAGGTAATCCTCGATACTTGTATGATTGACATAAGGTGAATTGTTTTTCATGTGAGCATGGTGTATTGGATGAAATAACTGTTTGACTCAAAGTGTATCCAACCTACTGAATTCGAAGATCGCGACATTTCTAAATCATAATCATATATAAAGGTTGAATAAATATTTGTTGTGGTTTTGAAGAAATAAATAACAAAACGTAGAATTATCTGTGGATATTCGTAATCGAATAAAAAATGGATTTAGATTTAGTTGCTAGGGCCCAGGGCAAACGTGAATGCTAATTCTCCCTAGTTTTGAACGAAGTGGCTAAACACCCACTATCATTTGTGGGCTGCCCGAAGCAAGTGTTTGCGAGATGGAAATTACTTTCTACCCCTAACACTTGACATCCTTATCGACCGGATTTACACTGATGTCGATAGGGGTAGACTAGTAACTTCAATCAGACATGACACGACGGCCTCTGAGCCCATTCAGACACGGTGGGCACCAAACATGGGCGGCAAAACACATTTGATTCAAGCTTGTCCGAAAGACATGTGTCTCTCCCTCCATTTCCCCATTCATCCACGGTGGGCGGCAAAACAAAATCTCCTCGTCCAAAATCGATGTAGGCTAATATTTTAAATAGGGGCAGATGTGTAATTTCCCTCAGACATGACACAACCGCCCTACCTGTCAGCCCTTTCATACACCGTGGGCGCCAACCGTGGGCGGCAGAACACCCTCTCCTTCCCCGAAATCGTTACCGGCAAATATTTGGGAGATGCGAGATTACCGTCCTATCCCCAACCGACGTGATGCCCGAAATTTAAACGGGGGATAAGTTTGTAACTTTCCCACATGTTAGACAAGCGCGTCCCAAAGTTTGAGATCCCCCCCTCCATTTCCCCATTCATACACCGTCAGCGCCACGACAACCTCCCCACTGCGGCTAGCCTCCTCCGTCCGCCACTCCATCCTCCACCTTGCCGGAGCCGCTACCCCTACCCCGTCATCCACTACAAGAGATGGATGTCTCTCATCCACGGCGCCAGACCAGGATCCTTTCATCGTGTCGTCTCGCTTCATCGGCGCCGTCGTCCACCTTGCCGTTGCCACTCCTACAACCGCCTCGTCCACGGCAACATGATTTATCCTCCGACCCGGTCGTCTGCCATCTAAAGTCTTCGTCCCCGCTGCCGACAGCCATCGCACCCGCAGCACCCTCAACGTATCAGCAGGGGCCTACATGGTGTCGCAAGAGAGGTGGTACTCTTCCATATGAGCTTAAGTTACTGATCTCACCTAGAAAATAGATCTTACATTGTTTACTGTACTTTTCTTGTCCGTACCAAATCGTAGTGGCTAGTTGAATGCAAACATTGGTTCCGAAGTAGCTTTGTCCGGTTTGCACCTTCAGATCCGCCATGTCACGGTCACTATACTCGTAAATCTTATGGTTTCCCCCTCTATATTCACTACCATCATCGTAGGTGCTTTACTACTTCATGTCATGCTAGCACTTCTCCTCAAGACCTCAACCCATCAAGCGAAAGAACATGCCACTCATAATTCCAAAGCTTACGTGTTGAAATATGAATATGATATGATGCTCATATTACTAAAACAGAGAACGTTTAATTGGTCACCTAATGTTCCTATGTTCGTTTCGAAAAGCATGTGTGCCACCCACTGGTCCAGCTAGTTCCACTTTCCTGATTTTACTCTTGATGCTTAGGGTTTTCCCCCTTTATCTACTCTACTATGATCTGCGTAGGTGCTTTCTGTCATACTAGCATTACTCCACCGTTCAAGCTAAACAACACAACACTCAAAATTCCAAAGCTTAGTTGTTCAAATATGATTGTGATATGATACTGATATTAGTTAACAGACACATTTAATTGGTTAGCTAAAGGTCCCACTTGAGTTTCCAAATGCATGTAGCGACATATAGAGAGACAGCAGAATTGCATTTCTTTGTCACTTGTTGAGTATACTTTCTTGTCCATACCAAATCTTAGTTGTTATTTCAAAGCAAACATCGGTTGCTAACTACCCTTTGCGCGGTTCGCAGCTTCAGATCCGCCATCCTACTGCCACGGTCAACATTATACTCATCATGCTTACGGTTTCCCCATTTTATGATGACCACGATTAGCCTACGTGGTTCGTGTCGTAATAGCACTGCTCCACCCATTGAGCTAAACAAGCTTAGTTGTACAAATTCAAATTTGATATTATGCTGATATTAGTAAAACTGAGAGATGTTTAATTGGTCAGCTAAATGTTCCTACTTTAGTTTCGAAATGCATGTGAGCCACATATGGAGAGACCGGAAGGAATAGTATTTCTCTATGCGCTCTAATTCATCATGGGTGGCCAACCGACATTGTATAGAAAGACTTGTAATATCTTCAGTCTGCTTGCTCTTCTGCTCTTCTTTAATATGATCCTCCTCTCTTGCGATCGACTGGTCAGGTCGAGTTATTCTCCCTTAGTATATTTTGAATCTGTCAGGTCAGGTCAACTTGTTCTTCTTTACTATATGTTGAAGCTGTCATCTGCGAAGTATCATCACTTCTGGAGCTCTCATATTTTGAGTAGTAGGCCACATTATATTAATACACACACAAAATTACAACATGCATGGCACCTCTTAGAAGAATTGTAGAGATAGCAAAAAGGGGTTTACAAGGAGGAAATATTGGATTAGAATCACTTATGCATTACAAAGATAATCTCACTTGTTTTTATGTTTTCATGCATGTCAGGTATTGAACATTATCAAAATGAATATGAGAATGGGCGCATAAGAGGAATATTGTGGAACAATCCACTGGCTAACAAACTTGGCATGGTGGAGGATGTCCTATCTTATTCACCCATCAAGGTGCATGCTCTAACTTGGCAAGGTTGTATTGGTCGCACATATTTTGCATCTGACCTCTTGCATTACTTCTACTTTGTTACAGCATCTGCTTAGTTTAAGCATCATATATGAGTATATGCCATACCTATCCATTTTCTGTACCTATTCCATGTGTCATCATACTATGTTTTTCCAGTCAAATGTTGTTCTTTCGTAATAGATGTCCAAAAGAAAGAGGGTGAGTGCAGATCCTCAAGGAGTACAAACTAGGTATTTGGAAAAGGTAGTGATACCTGTTAAATCAGATAGATCAGCAGCCACAGAAAACACATGCCCAACTATACCAGACTTTACCCCTACTCCAGTGGCCAAACCCCTATTAGAACTGCTGAGAGACCAGCGTCAGGCACTGTCTATGATATCAATTCAAAATTTGAACTCATAAATTTCTGCATGTGCCTTACCTTCTCTCTTGTATGAAAACTACTTTCAGATGAATCTCCTTGCTCAAAGGATCATAGGATCTCAAGACAATACTGGTCTCTGCATTGCTCTTGTCAGTACCTCTTGCCCTTTCTCAGCATACTTACACACATTGCTATTTGATTATGTAGCATCATTGTAAATGTTCGCTTCTTTATCCTCCCTTTGCTTGAAATTATAAGATCTATATTTACTCTTAGATAAATGTAGAATTAACACAATGGTTATGAAGTTTTGGATTGCTCATGTAAGTACCCGTTGTCATGTACTCCCTCTGTATCGAATTAATTGTTGATCAATTGGATGTATTTAGAACGTAATAGTGCTAGATACATCCATTTGAGCGACAAGTAATAACGAACGGTGGTGGTATTACTGTACATCCATCGCGAGATAGTTGATTGTCTAGCATTACTCTGCATCTTATCTGCCCTGCCGTCCACTTTCTCCAAATTATCATATCTACATTTACTCTTACGAAAATGTTGAATAAAGCCAATGCCACTACACACATTTATGTCTGCATTCCTCTTGTCAGTACCTTTTGCCTTGTAACGCTGTACTTAATTAATTGCTATTTGATTATGTATCATCAGTTTGCACTCGAGCTTCATTATCCTCTACTTCTTCCAATATTAATTGATCTATATTTACTCTTTGCAAAATGACGAATAATGGCAACGCTTATAAAGAATTTTCTTTGGGGAATTTATTGAATTATCCTTCCATCAACATGGAGAAGGGCTTTGTCCAGCCCGTGTTAACATGTAACGTAAGTGATGGCAATATGCCATGCATGTGGCCGTGTGGTGGCCGGGTCGTGGCGAGTGTGCGTGCAAACTACAACAATATTGTGTTTAGTCGAGTCAAATGCATGCACAGGTTAGTTAATGACTGCATGGATAAGTTGTTAGTTGGGAGGGATTCCAGGGTAGTTACCTGGGCGTGCGGTACGTGGAGTTAGTGGCTGAACCTGTCGGCTAGTTAGCACATGCGTGAGGCCATCCCCTTGTATATATGTTGCATATCAAGCAATGAGAAAAAGGCTGAGAGGGCTGAGGCAGAAACAATGTAGCCAGCGTTTCCACCAAGGGGAAGAGCCTCTGGGCAAAGTTTTCTAGGCTCCTCCTTGGTATACGCGCATGTGTGTGTGTGTGTGTGAGTTTCTCCTTCTTGTGTGTTCTTTAGGGAAACAAAGAAAGGAGATAGCTGTGTGAGGTAGCTCGAGGAAGAAGAAGCGGTGCTGCGAGAAGAGGCGGCACCAACAATTGGTATCAGAGCCACATGGTTCGAGGGGCGGCCATGGCGCGCGGTGGCATCTGTGGCGGATAGGGCGTGCGCGGCCGACATGGAGGCATCGGCTGCGGCGCGTGGCGAGCGCGTGGCGACGGTGAAGCGCGACGAGTCTGCGGCTATGCGGTGTGATGTCATGCGCACGAAGAGCACGGTGGTCGCGGAGACGAGGAGGTCGCGGAGGACCTGCGTGGTGGCACATAAGTCGCGGCGGCTCGGCGCGACAACCGTGGAGGCACGTGGCACGACGCCGCGGCGGCCACGGCGGACATGCGTGATGGCGCAGAGGCGGCGGTGGCGCGGCGTAGCGGCATGGAGGTGCTGCATTGTGGTTGAGGCCGTAGAGGTGCAGTGCAATAAGCCGCGGCGGCGAGCCGGGCGCGACCGGTGCGTGTTATGGGTGCGCACTGGACGCGTTGGGCGCGTCGGGACTGCGGGGCTTGCGTACGAGCATGCGGTTGACGTTGGAGGAGGTGTATGTCGCCGTTGTGCTCGAGTTCGGCTACATCCTTCCGGCGTTTGTCACTGGCGGCAGCCATGGCGGAGGCGGAGGCAGTGTGCGGTGAGCGACTAGTGTGGTCGGGCTCGTCGGGCGAGTCAGGTGCGCGCGGGACGTGCGGGGCGCATTGTTGCAGTCGGGCACGTCGGTTGTGCGCGGGACGTGCGGGGCGCCGAGGGACGCCAGGCATGTGTCGCGGTGGAGAAGGAGCTCGGCGTGGGTCACCGGAGTCATGACGGAGCACGGTGCGACCGGCGTCATTGCGCCAGGTCAGGTCTGCGGGCTGGGTCACAGTCGTGGCGACATCGACGACGGGAGCTGCAACAACTCCGACAACGACGATGTCATGGCTTAGGGGGTGAGTGATGGCAATAAGCCATGCATGTGGCCGTGTGGTGGCCGGGTCGTGGCGAGTGTGCATGCAAACTACAACAATATTGTGTTTAGTCGAGTCAAATGCACGCACGGGTTAGTTAGTGACTGCATGGATAAGTTGTTAGTTGGGAGGGATTCCAGGGTAGTTACCTGGACGTGCGGTACATGGACTTAGTGGCCGAACCTGCCGGCTATTTAGCACATGCGTGAGGCCATCCCCTTGTATATATGTAGCATATCAAGCCATGAGAAAAAGGCTGAGAGGGCTGAGGCAGAAACAATGTACCCAGCGTATCCACCAAGGGGAAGAGCCTCTGGGCAAAGCTTTGTAGGCTCCTCCTTGGTACATGCGTGTGTGTGTGTGTGTGTGTGTCTGTGTGTGTGAGTTTCTCCTTCTTGTGTGTTGTTGAGGGAAACAAAGAAAGGAGAGAGTTGTGTGAGGTAGCTTGAGGGAGTCCTGGATTAGGGGGTGCCCGGACAGCCGGACTATAACCTTTGGCCGGACTGTTGGACTATGAAGATACAAGATTGAAGACTTCGTCATGTGTCCGGATGGGACTTTCCTTGGCGTGGAAGGCAAGCATGGCAATACGGATATGTAGATCTCCTCCCATTGTAACTGACTCTGTGTAACCCTAGCCCCCTCCGGTGTCTATATAAACCGGAGGGTTTAGTCCGTAGGACAACGACAATCATACCATATGCTAGCTTCTAGGGTTTAGCCTCTCTAATCTCGTGGTTGATCTACTCTTGTAATACCCATATCATCAAGAATAAATCAATCAGGACATAGGGTTTTACCTCCATCAAGAGGGCCCGAACCTGGGTAAAACATCGTGTCCCCTGCCTCCTGTTACCATCCGCCTTAGACGCACAGTTCGGGACCCCCTACCCGAGATCCGCCGGTTTTGACACCGACATTGGTGATTTCATTGACAGTTCTTCTGTGTCGTCATCATCAGGCTTGATGGCCCCTTCGATCATTGTTAGCGATGCAGTCCAGGGTGAGACTTTTTTCCCCGGACAGATTTTTGTATTCGGCGGCTTTGCACTACGGGCCAATTCGCTTGGCCATCCGAAGCAGATTGAAAGCTATGCCCCTGGCCATCAGGTCAGGTTTGGAAGCTTAAACTACACGGCCAATATCCGCGGAGACTTGATCTTCGGCGGATTCGAGCCCCTGCCGAGTGTGCCTCACTATCACGATGGGCATGATTTAGCTCTGCCACCGAACAGTGTCCTGGAGGCCGCACCCGCATCCGCTCCGACCTTTAATTAGGAGCCAGCTGCGCCGACCGAGGGCGGGTGGTTAGACCCCGCCACGGAGGCAGCAACCTCAACGGAGATCGAACCGAACACCAACCTTATCCTTCGCGAGGCCCGTGACTCCACATTGCCGGACTCTCCTCCGAACTCTGAACCATCCGCGCCCCTGCCAATCGAATCCGATTGGGCGCCGATCATGGAGTTCACTGCCGCGGATATCTTTCATCACTCGCCCTTCGGCGACATACTGAATTCACTAAGATCTCTCTCTTTGTCAGGAGAGTCCTGGGCGGATTATGACCGGCAGGATTGCGATGCGGACGATGAAGAAATTCGACCCCACCCACCACCCACTTCATAGCCACTGTCGGTGACTTGACCGACAGGCTCGACTTCGACTCCGAAGACATCAACGGTATGGACGATGATGCAGGAGACGAACAGGAACCAGCGCCTATAGGGAACTGGAAAGCCACCTCGCCATATGGTATATATATGGTGGACACACCCAAAGAGGGCAATGGTGACAGAACAGCGGGGGATGACCCCTCCAAGAAGCAACCTAAGCGTCAGCGTCAGCGGCGCCACTCTAAGTCCCGCTAAAGCAAAAACGGTGATACCGACACAGGAGATAATAACACCCCGGACAGTGCCGAAGACAACTCCCTCCAGCAAGATTCAGTGCAGGAGGATGAAGAAGCCAGCCCCCCTGAGAGAGCGGCAGATAAAGAGGTAGAGGATGATAATTATACGCCTCCCTCCGAAGATGAGGCAAGCCTCAACGATGATGAATTTGTCATGCCTGAGGATCCCGTCGAGCAAGAGCGCTTCAAGCACAGGCTTATGGCCACTGCGAGTAGCCTTAAGAAAAAGCAGCAGCAGCTTAGAGCTGATCAAGACTTGCTAGCCGACAGATGGACTGATGTCCTTGCGACCGAGGAATACAAACTCGAACGCCCCTCCAAAAGCTACCCGAAGCGCAGGTTGCTACCCCGATTAGAGGAGGAAGCATCCAAACCCACATCTCCAGCGGCTGACCGGCCACCTCGCGGCCGCGACAGAGAGGCCTCTCGGCCCACAACTCAAGCCGCACCCCGGCGTCACTCAAAAACACCAAGGCACGGGGAAATGCCTTAGACCTGCGAGATATATTGGAGGACAAAGCAAGGCAAACAAGATCGATCTACGGATCGCATGGGCACCCCACAACACGAGACGATAGCCGTCACACCGGATACAGTAAAAGTAAATCCGGCCGGGCCGAACACAACAGACAAAACTCATTTGAGCTGCATCGTTATATAGCCCAGTACAGAGGCGCCGCACACCCGCTATGCTTCACAGATGAAGTAATGGATCATCATATCCCAGAGGGTTTCAAACCCGTGAAAATTGAATCATACGATGGTACGACAGATCCTGCGGTATGGATTGAGGACTATCTCCTTCATATCCACATGGCCCGTGGCGACGATCTACACGCCATCAAATACCTCCCACTCAAGCTTAAAGGACCAGCTCGGCATTGGCTCAACAACTTGCCACCAGAATCAATTGGGTGTTGGGAAGACCTGGAAGCCGCATTCCTCGACAACTTCCAGGGCACCTATGTGCGACCACTAATGAAGCTATGTACCTAGGGTAGGGTCATGGACCTGTCCAACATACACTCCCCGAGGACATTTACAAAGAATCAGAAGCAGTCGAAGAGAAAATATCATCCACTCAACCATGAAGATGTGCTCACTCGCCTGCCTTGAAGACACTCGACCACCTTGAAGACACTCGACCACCAGAAGACGAGAAGCCCTCCACTCTGCAACGGTCGCGACTTAAACCATAGCATTATGGGCATTTATAACACTTTATTGTAGACGTTACCAGTAACGCCCCACCTTTATGAGCATTGAACCATGTGTAACGGAGGGGAGCTGGGGTCCTGGCGCACTCTATATAAGCCACCCCCCTCCTCTGGGACAGGGGTTCGCACTTTTGTAAACACACACAAACACACACACACGTATAATCCAGTCGACCGCCTCAGGGCACCGAGACGTAGGGTTGTTACTTCCTCCGAGAAGGGCCTGAACTCGTAAAACTCGTGTGTACAACTACTCCATAGCTAGGATCTTGCCTCCTCATACCTACCCCCCATTCTACTATCAGTCTTAGATCCACGACAATTGGCGCCCACCGTGGGGCCGGTGTCTTAGCGACTTATTGGAGAAGTTACAATTTTTTCGATCCTCATCATCATGGTTCCAGGTGGAGGTTTTGCTGAGGGCCGCGAGATCCGTCTCGGCGCGCTCGTGTTTGTCGCTGACGACTCCGCTTGGCTTCAGGAGGCACCACTCGACATCGATGCGCTCCCCACCCGCGGGGCGTCGCACTTTCACGCGTGCGTCCGCGGCGTCCTCCTGCGGCAATCGTCGACCCAGTACCAGTCGACTCCTACGGCTTTCCCCCTCCCTGCGACCCGCCGGAACAAGCGCACCGGTCGGTCGAGGGTTCAATGGTGGGTGAAGCATGCGGTGGCCTGCCAGTCGGCCACCCCTCAAGTCGCGGCGCTCGAGCCCAACGAGTCTCTCTACGGCATGTTCGATCTGTCGACTGGCTCCGTAGAGACTGCATCCGAGTGCGGCAGCAATGAATCGGCAGCGGAAGTCCTGATGGTCAATGGACCACGTGGTCCTCCTGGCTTCGATCGTGAAGACGGAGGTGACGGGAACGGTGATCTGTCGCGCGTCCACGAGGAGTACCACCCCGAGCCTCTTTCCTCGCAACAGAGAGAAGAACTTCGTCGCCGAAACATGGATGCCCTGCATACTCCTATAGTTGGAGAAACGCCTGAGGCCTAGGCCTTGGAACAGGCTCGCTTGGCCAATCTGGCTGAGCGCACTCGGCTGGAGAACCTACAGCGCGCACTCGACGATCGTGCTCATCAACGTGCTCCTGAGTCCAGCCGATGCCAACTTTTTCCGCCTCGGGCTCAGGTATACCGAACACCAATCCAAAACCTAGCAGCTGCGGCCCGGATAGCAGAGTCAATTCAACCTTCCCAGTCCGAAGCTGGCCGAGGTCTAGCACAGATCAGGGCCTTGCTCCGGGCAGCAGGAGAGTAGAATAGGGCCGTGTCTCAGTCGCGGGATAGAATCCATAGCAGATCTGTGGTCGTAGATATGGTCCAGTCAGCCCATAGCCCAAGATCGCCCCGAGGCGTGAGGCACGTGGAGAGCGACGTGATCAGTACAGAAACTAGGAGCAGTATGATCGTCAAGCCGATCGCGATGGTCGCCGTCGAGTGCCCACGCCTCCTCCAAGGAGTGGGTCGTACATACTGCGGCCACATGAAGACAGGCGCCCTAACAGCGTCGGAAGAGGTATTCCAGTCGACCCCAGGGAGCCAGGCTTTGATGCGAGACCTATTCTCGTACAAGGCTTGGTCGACAGAAACAGAGCTCACCGAGATGGCCATGACAGAGGCCCGCAAACCAGCAATAGGTGCATGTCTCTGGCCTAGAGTGCTTCAGCAGAGCTATCAGAGCCGCAGTGATTCCCCCCAACTTCAGGTTGGCGACTGGAGTCAGTAAGTTCACTAGAGAGTCCAAGCCTGACACCTGGCTTGAAGACTACCGAGTGGCTGTCCAGATTGGTGGTGGCAATGATGACGTGGCCATGAAACACCTTCCTCTGATGTTGGAGGGCTCGACTAGGGCATGGCTGAATCAGTTGGCACCTGGCAGCATCTATACTTGGGAAGATCTCGCCTGAGTGTTTGTCAGAATGTTTGAGGGTACTTGCAAGCGGCCAACAGGTTTGACAGAATTACAGTGTTGCGTCCAGAAACCGAATGAAACTTTGAGAGATTATATCCAGAGGTGGATCACCCTGCACCACACGGTGGAAGATGTGTCTGATCATCAGGCAATTTGTGCTTTCGAGGAAGGCGTCAGGTACCGAGAGTTGAATCTGAAATTCGGTCAGACAGGAAACATGACTTCGACTCGGATGATGGAAATCGCCACCAAGTATGCCAATGGTGAAGAGGAGGAGCGACTGCAGAGCGGCAAACACAAAGCATTCGCCCACGAAGCCGAAGGAGGAAACTCCAGTCGGAAACAAAAACGCAAGGCCAAACCAGCTGCTCCGGGTGAGGCCTTGGCTGTGGTTCAAGGAAATTTCAAGGGGAAGCCCAAAGGGACGTGGAACCCCAAGAAAGTAAAAGATCAAGATGGAAATGACATGTTGGATCTGTCGTGCCATATCCACACCAAAAAAGAAGAAGAAGGTAATTTCATCTACCCGAAGCATACCACTCGACAGTGTCGGCTCCTGATCCAGCAGTTCCGAGAGAAACGGCCCAAGGAAAAGGAGAAGGAGGCAGACAAGGCTGAGAGTCAAGGGGAAGATGATGATGGTTATCCTCACGTGAATTCCACTCTGATGATTTTTGCTGATGTTGAAAACAAGAGTCGATTGAAAGTCATCAACAGAGAAGTGAACATGGTTGCTCCGGCGACACCCAATTACTTGAAATGGTCGCAGGCTGCCATTACGTTCGACCAGTCTGATCACCCAGCGCACATCGCCACCCTGGGAGGCAAGTGCTGGTGGTCAACTCGATGGTCGAAGGCACTCGATTGACAAAGGTCCTGATGGACGGTGGCAGTGGCCTGAACATTCTGTACGCAGAAACGTTGAAAGGAATGGGCATTCCGATGTCCAGACTCAGTGAAAGCCACATGAGTTTCCATGGGGTCATCCCAGGCAAGAAGGCTGCATCCCTCGGTCAGATTGCACTCGACGTGGTTTTCGGTGATGCCAAAAATTACCACAAAGAAAAGTTGACGTTTGAAGTCGTGGATTTTCAGAGTGCGTATCATGCAATTCTGGGCAGGCCAGCTTATGCAAGATTCATGGCTCGACCTTGTTACGTGTACCTCAAACTGAAGATGCCTGGTCCCAGAGGAGTGATCACTATCTCTGGTAATCGGAAAAAGGCAAAAGAGTGTTTCCAGAAGGGCTCAAAGATCGCCGATGCCCAGATGGCCGTGGCAGAATTGCTAGAATACGAGAAAAATACATACCCAAGTGACTTGTTGCGAGCCAAGAAGCCAGCCATGGATTCAGCATTCCAGTCACCTGGCGACACGAAGTCTGCTCATATTCACCCGACGGACCCCAATGCAGCTCCGACCCACATTTCGACCACACTCGACTCCAAATAGGAAGAAGCGCTCATCAAGTTCCTCTGTGAGAACTGGGACATCATTGCATGGAAGCCTTCTGACATGCCAGGTGTTCCCAGGGGACTGGCTGAGCATCGTTTGCGAGTCAACCCGAAAGTGAAACCAGTCAAAGAGCATCTTCGACGGTCCACCGTCCAGAAAAGAAAAGCAATCGGCGAAGAGGTGGCTCGGCTTTTGGCAGCTGAGTTTATCCGAGAGATTTACCACTCCGAGTGGTTAGCCAATGTTGTCATGGTCCCAAAGAAAGATGACTCACTCCGCATGTGCATCAATTTCAAGCATATCAATTGGGCCTTCCCGAAAGATCACTTCCCTCTCCCTCGCATCGATCAGATAGTCGACTCGACTGCTGGGTGCGAGCGTTTGTCCTTTTTGGATGCCTACTCCGGGTACCACTAGATCTGTCTGTATGGACCCGATGAAATAAAGACAACTTTTATCACCCCGTTCGGGTGCTTCTGTTATGTCACAATGCCATTCAGCTTGAAGAACGCTGGAGCCACATTTATGCGAATGATTCAGAAGTGCCTGCTCACTCAGATCAGTCGGAATGTGGAAGCATACATGGATGACATTGTGGCCAAGTCACGTAAAGGTTCTGACCTGCTGACCGACCTCGCCGAAACCTTTGCCAACCTCACAAGGTATGATATCAAGCTCAATCCATCAAAGTGCACATTTGGAGTTCCAGGTGGAAAGTTACTCGGTTTTCTTGTTTCCGAACGAGGAATCGATGCTAACCCAGAGAAAGTAGGCGCTAAACTTCGGATGAAACACCCTGTGCGTGTGCATGATGTCCAGAAGCTTACTGGTTTCTTGGCCGCCCTAAGTCAATTCATTTCTCGCCTCGGTGAAAAGGCCCTGCCTCTTTACCGACTGATGAAGAAATTAGATGCGTTCGAGTGGACTCCAGAAGCTGATACAGCATTTGCAGAGCTAAAAGCCCTGCTTTCCACCCAGCCGGTGCTTGCTGCTCCAATCAGCAAAGAGCCTCTTTTGCAGCCACTGGACAAGTCGTCAGTATAGTACTTACGGTCGAGCGAGAATAAGAAGGAAAAGCGTACAAAGTTCAATGCCCAGTGTATTATATTTCTGAAGTCCTGACCCCGTCAAAGCAGAGATATCCTCACTATCAGAAGCTTGTCTATGGAATTTACATGACCACGAAGAAGGTTGCACACTACTTCTCAGATCACTCTGTTACAGTCGTCAGTGATGCTCCATTGTCAGAGATTTTGCACAACAGGGATGCAACTGGTCGAGTGGCAAAATGGTCAATTGAACTCCTTCCCTTGGATATCAAGTTTGAGGCAAAGAAAGCTATCAAGTCCCAAGCAATAGCAGATTTCCTCGCCGAGTGGATCAAACAGCAACTGCTGACTCAAGTTCACTCGGAGCACTGGACCATGTTCTTTGACGGATCCAAGATGTTGAACGGTTTTGGTGCTGGAGTAGTTCTGGTATCCCCCCAAGGAGACAAGCTCAGATATGTCCTCCAGATTCACTTTGATTCCTCCAACAATGAAGCAGAGTATGAAGCACTCCTGTATGGGTTGCGCATGGCCATCTCACTCGGCGTCCGTCGCCTCATGGTCTATGGCGACTCAGTTTTGGTAGTTAATCAAGTGATGAAGGAGTGGGACGTCAGAAGCCCAGCCATGACTGGTTACTGCAACGCGGTGAGAAAGCTTGAGAAGAAGTTCGAGGGGCTAGAACTCCACCACATCCCCCGATTGAAAATCAAGCAGCCGATGAATTGGCAAAGATAGGTTCCAAGAGAGAGGCCATTCCCAGCAATGTGTTCTTGGAGCATATTCACATGCCGACAGTTCAGGAAGATCCTTTCATCGAAGAGCCCCCACAACCCAAGAGCGCCACGGATCCGACTGAAGTCGAGGTCCCAGCTATGGTCGACCTAATCATGGAGGTTCTAGCCATTACTCCCGACTAGACGGTGCCCTACATTGCGTACATCCTCAGGAAAGAGCTCCCAGAGGATGAAGAAGAAGCTCGACAGATCGTCCGCCGATCTAAAGCTTTTACTATGATAAGAGGGCAGCTGTTCAGAGAAAGTGTGACTGGAGTCGGTCAGAAGTGCATAACACCAGAAGAAGGTCGAATGATCCTTAATGACATCCACTCGGGGACCTGTGGTCACCATGCGTCCTCTCGGGCCATCGTGGCTAAAGCATACCAAGCTGGATTCTATTGGCCACGAGCAAATGAGATGGCGAAAGATATAGTCGACAGATGTGAGGGCTGTCAATTTTACTCCGATATGTCTCACAATCCAGCGTCATCCCTGAAGACCATCCCCCTCATCTGGCCCTTTGCCGTTTGGGGACTAGATATGGTTGGACTGCTGAGGACCAGCAGAAGCGGCTTCACTCACGTGCTCGTTGCAGTCGACAAGTTTACCAAATGGATCGAAGCCAAACCCATCAAGAACCTTGACGTTAGCACTGCTGTCAGTTTTATCAGAAAATTGACATTCCGATCTGGAGTCCCACACAGCATCATCACGGACAACGGATCGAACTTTGATTCTTATGAGTTCAGAATTTTCTGCGCCTCTCAGGGCACTCGAGTCGACTATGCTTCTGTTGCTCACCCGCAGTTGAACGGACAAGAAGAAAGAGCCAATGGCCTAATTCTCAATGGACTGAAGCCCCGACTGATGCGTGATCTCAAACATGCAGCAGGTGCTTGGGTTGATGAACTTCCGTCAGTTCTATGGGGTTTGAGGACAACTCCTAATCGGTCGACTGGAAGAACTCCTTTCTTCTTAGTCTATGGAGCCGAAGCTGTTCTGCCAAGTGACTTGCTCCACAACGCACCCCGAGTTGAACTCTTCTCCGAAGCAGAAGCAGAGCAGGCCCGGCAAGATTCAGTTGATCTCTTGGAGGAGGAAAGAGAGATGTCCTTGATCCGCTCGACCATTTATCAGCAAGATTTGCATCGATTCCATGCCAGGAATGTGAGGGGTCGGGCCTTTCAAGAAGGAGACTTGGTTCTTCGAGTGGATCAGCAGAAACCACACAAGCTCGCTCCAACTTGGGAAGGCCCCTTCATCGCCACCAAAGTTCCACAACGGAGCACACCATCTTTACAGTATCGAGCATCAGAAAGACGAGCCACGGGCTTGGAACGCGGAGCTGCTCCGCCCCTTTTATACTTATACACTCGTTCGAATAAAATGTAATAAGCAACACCTTTTGTAATTCGTTTATCAAAGACAAGAGTTTACGGTTCTCTCATTCGATTGTGTTGTTCTTATTTACTCCTGAAATCCCAAGTGGGTGGGCTTAGTCGCGAATCCGTTCCGCCTAAGTTCGAAAAAATCCTACTGAGTGAAGAGCAATC
This sequence comes from Triticum dicoccoides, assembly GCF_002162155.2. NCBI lineage: Eukaryota > Viridiplantae > Streptophyta > Magnoliopsida > Poales > Poaceae > Triticum > Triticum dicoccoides. Next base: position 66,951,675 of record NC_041388.1, read on the forward strand.
CTTCCACTCGGGGGCTTAGCTGCAGTCGAGCACTCGCCTAAGTTCTCTCACTAAGAGGCTTAACGGCAGTCCAGCACTCGCCTAAGTTTGGAAAAATCCTACCAAGTGGAGAGCAATCCTCCCACTCGGGGGCTTAGCTGCAGTCGAGCACTCGCCTAAGTGCTCTCAATAAGACGCTTAACGGTACTCCAGCACTCGCCTAAGTTTGGAAAAATCCTACCGAGTGGAGAGCAGTCCTCCCACTCAGGGGCTTAGCTACAGTCGAGTACTCGCCTAAGTTCTCTCACTAAGAG
>NC_041388.1:66952363-66975832 GCF_002162155.2 Triticum dicoccoides
GCACTCGCCTAAGTTTGAAAAAATCCTACCGAGCGGAGAGCAGTCCTCCCACTCGGGGGCTTAGCTGCAGTCGAGCACTCGCCTAAGTTCCCTCACTAAGAGGTTTAATGGTAGTCGAGCACTCTCCTATGTTTGAAAAAATCCTACCGAGTGGAGAGCTGTCCGCCCACTTGGGGGCTTGGCTGCAGTCGAGCACTCGCCTAAGTTCTCTCACTAAGAGGCTTAACAGCAGTCCAGCACTCGCCTAAGTTTGGAAAAATCCTACCGGGTGGAGAGCAATCCTCCCACTCGGGGGCTTAGCTGCAGTCCAGTACTCGCCTAAGTTTGAGACCCATCCCTATCCACAAGGACGACGAGGTGCAGGTCGACCGCAACCTTCTTCTTCGGAGCTGCGGCACTAATACAATGTCCGCTCCATCCCTATCCGCAAGGACGATGAGGTGCAGGTCGACTGCCACCTTCTCCTTCGGAGCTGCGGCACAAATACAACGTCCGCTCCATCCCTATCCGCAATGACGAAGAGGTGCAGCAAGCAAAGTCCATCCGAAGGCAAACACAAGCACATTCGGAGATAAACCAAATTCAGATAAATACTAAAAGGTTCCAAGCAGCGAATCAAAAGTACTCGGGCACCAAGCCCGAAGGAGTTTAACTCTTACAGAAACCACTCGGCATTCCGAGGCAAATTTAAAGCGTATCCAAGTTTCATAAGATTGTTCACTAAGCCGGAGGAGGACTGGCAGGCTCCACGAATGAGTCCAGATCGATCCCATCAGCGATCCAAGTGGCGGCAGCAATGAAAGTCTCCATGAAGGACTGGAAGTCGTGCTTTTTGGTGTTAGTGACTTTGATCGTAGCCAGCTTGTCTTCACGAACCTCCTTGCAATGGACTCGCACCAGGGACAGCGCCATGTCAGCACCGCACCGGGCGGAGGATTTCTTCCATTCCTGCACTCGGTCAGGGATCTCATTCAGTCGAGTCATCAGAGATTACAGATCATTCTTAAGCATCGCCTCAGGCCAAAGCGTCGAGTCGATTCGAGAGACAACCTCCTTCAGGCATGCGAGGTAGCTTGTGGTGCTAGCGATACGGGACTCCAGTCAGAGCACGTTCATCGCAGTTTCGTCACAGACCGGGGAAGCGATAGGGCCCAGACCCGTCTCGACCCTCCCAGTTTCATTGTCAAAGTCTTGACAAAGTTCTGCAGCCAAAAGTCAGTTCAGTCAACCGAGCAAAATCTGATGGCAAACGTCAACACAGTCGGATTAAAAGAAATACCTCCCAGCACGAGATAAAGCTTCTTGGCGAGGGTCCTCAGAGAAGCTTCTGTGTCATTCCTCTTGCCGATCGCAGACTCCAACTTTTCGTTCAGGGCGACTTTATCCTTCTTCAGGCTGGTCACTTCGCGGTTAGCTTCATTAAGACAAGATGTCAGTCTAGTCACCTCTCCTTCAAGCATTCCGACTGAAGCAAGCTTCTTCTCTGTGAGAGCGGTTTTGTCTTGGGCTGATTTTTGCACGGCGGCAAGGTCCAAGTCCTTCTTGTCCAGAGCCAACTTCATTTTCTCTGCAAAAGAAATAATCGAATCAAAAAAGAGATCTAAGAGATATATTGAAGTTCAGTCGGCAATCAGTTACATTCCATACCAGCGGCCTCGTCTTGAGCTTTTTTTAGATTTTGCTAAGCCAATTCCAAGTCTAAGTTGAGTTGCCTCTACTTATCTTCGAGTTCGGCAAACTTGGAGATAAGAGTACAAGACTTCTGCAGGAGGCAAGAAACAGGTCAATCGATAGGTCCGAAAGCAGTTCATTTCTGAATGAATAAAACCTAAAGAAGTGGACAACAAGCTCTTCAGACCCCAGTCGACTGCTAGCAGTCGACCGCGGTCTTGGGGCCTACACCCAGTGGGTGCACTTGGCTTGCCCCCACCGGTTCTGATCCCACTCGCCTGGCCCGCCGGAGTCGAGTGCCAGGAGTAAAAAAAGAGAGAGAGAAAGAACAATTGCGTCGTCAAGAAAAGAAGAACTCAGACCACAGTCGACTGCCAGCAGTCGACCGTGGTCTCGGGGACTACACCCAGTGGGTGCACTTGGCGTGCCCCCACCGGTTCTGATCCCACTCGCCTAGACCGAGTGCAAGAGCGAAACTACCAAAAATGACAGCAACACCCAGTGGGTGCTCTAATTCAACGCGAACAACAGGAGATTGTGCAGAAGAATATTTTTCGAGAACAAAAACAGTCGGAAAGTCTACCCACCTCGACGTTGGCCCGAAGAGCGGCACTAGCATCGCAGGCAGCCTGACTGCTCTCGTGCACTATCTTCACCCGCTCCATCATCATATCAGCCTGTCGGATGGCTTCCGCAGCCGCCTCCGACTGGTTGTCTGGGACGGGGTAGCTGGTGAAAAAATGTGTAGACGACCCAGGTGCAGCTGCTTGAGGCTCCATGGTGTGGAGTTGGATAGTTGAAGGAACCACAGGCGCGGTCGACCTCGTGGGGTGCCCACTTGGCAAGGGTGCGGCGAACGTCATAGCGGCCCTGCGCGCATCTTCAGCTTGACAGACGGGAGGCGTTGCAGTTGGTTCCTGCCGAGCCACCCTGCCAGCTGTTACCTTCTTCCTCTTCCTAGGCTTAGGAGCCACATCTTCATCATCGTCCGGAAGGTCAATGATGTTGGGTGGAGCTGCAAGACAGAACATTCGACCCCAAGTTAACCAGTCGACCCTAAAAGGATCAAGAATCAAAATCGCAAGAGTTCATACCTGGGTTAGAGGTCACCGCATCCTCCATTTCCTCGTCCCGGTACTGGTATGAAGAGGTCCCTGACGTAGCAGCACTGCAAAGGCCCGCAGTCAATCGGTTACACCCAGTTAATTGAGTCCACATAAAGGACAAGTCAGATGGTTACCCGGAGATAGTAGGAACGATCACTTTGATCCGAGGCAAAGCTTTAGGCGGTTTGGAAGAGATGGCTTTCGACACTTTCGGTGCTGGAAGCGGCGTGACCTTGGATTGCTTTGGAGGCTTCTCAGTCGGCGTCGGGGAAGACGTCCTAGGGCGCTTCGAGGATTGCCCGATTAGCGCAGCCACCAAGTCCGGAGCGCGTGCCAGGTCATGAGTGTGCTTGGACCTCCTCTCCCTGCGAGGAGGCGAGTCGACTTCCTCCTCAACAGTCGATTCATCACTCTCCTTGTCCTCCTCAGCCTCCGAATGCTCCTCGCCGCTCTCGCCCCCGCTCCCTTCTTCTTCAGCTCTTCTTCAGCGTCGGGGTCCTGCACTCCGTTGGGCATCGAGTACATTTCAATGAGGGCCTGAAAGGATAACAATCAAAAGGCATTCAATCAACCACAAACGAGACATCACGTGGTGAATCAGAAAGATACTTGATAAAACAGAAATATACCTGCTCCGGCTGGTGCGAGTTGTCGAATGGAATCACCCTCCTGGATCCCCAAGGGTTGTCTTTGTTGCCAGTGATTCCCCTCAACCAGTTCTCCAAGATATCCTTGCTGACCTCCTCTAGGAGGATCCGAGTGGTATCTTCAAGCCTAGAGTACATCCACATCGGATGATCGCGCGCCTGAAGATGTTGGATGCGTCGAACGAGAATGACCTCCAGCAGATCCATCCCGGTCACTCCGTCACAGACAAGCTGGACTACCCATTCGACCAGCTCCTTGACCTGCGCCTTCTCTTCTGGAACTACCTTCAGGGGAGCAGGCTTCTCCACTCGAGCAAAGGAGAAAGGAGGAAGTCTAGTCGACTGGCCAGGGGTTGGCTGATCCTTGCAGTAAAACCAAGTCGACTGCCAGCCCCCGACCGAGTCAGGAAGGATCATCGCTGGGAAAGTACTCTTGCTCCTCATCTGGATCCCCAGACCACCGCAGATCTGGATCACCCGCGTCCTCTCGTCAGTCGACTTGGCCTTTTTGACCGACTGGGAACGACAAGTGAAGATGTGTTTGAAAAGCCCCCAGTGCGGTCGACAGCCCAAGAAGTTTTCGCACATGGACACGAAAGCGCCTAGATAGACTATGGTGTTCGGAGTGAAATGGTGGAGCTGAGCCCCAAAGAAGTTCAGAAAACCCCGGAATAAAGGGTGGGGAGGCAGCGAGAACCCGCGATCTACGTGGGTTGCTAGGAGTACACACTCACCCTCTCTAGGCTGCGGCTCAGTTTCGTGCCCCGGGAGCCGAACCGACTTGTGGGGGATCAATCCCCCCTCCACCAGGTCGTCGAGGTCGTCCTGCGTGATTGCCGAGCGGATCCAGTCGCCTTGGATCCAGCCCGCCGGTAGGCCGGACCTCGATGAGGATCCACCCCAGCTAGTCCGCTTGCCCTTCGCCTTCGCGGTCGCCTTCTTCAAGCGTTCCAGCACCGCCGTCTTATCCTTCCCCATGGTGGCAGATCGAGCTCGAGCAGAGGTCCGGCGATGACGCGGAAGCGAGAGTGGCGGAGAGATCGAGAGAAAGAGAAGAGAGAATGGTGGCGTGCGGAGCAAAGGCTAGGCCCGAGACCTTTTATAAGACCTTCCGCCGAGTGGCTGACTAGTGGACCCAAGCGATCTAAACAAATCCCACAACAGTCGCGCCCGCAGTACATGGCGAAAAAGGTGGTGCGGGGATCGAGGAGACTTACCTAATCTGTCCCGATGATCTCGTTTCCTCCCGTTTGGCGCGCTTCCCAAAATTCGAATCCCGCGAGATCCACGAAGAGCGGAACAACCTGTCAGACTAAAGACAAACACCCTCTACATCATCATTCGGAATTCAACCATGAAAGTTCACTCAACAACAACCAAGAATGGACCAAGGCGACTGAGAAAGGAGTCGACGTAGTCTCCTCAACTCATTGTTTCAAGAAAAGGCATATTCATAGCACAAAGAGTGGGTCGGAAGTGTTCTCAACCCCTTCCTCATTCGAACCCTGATCCATTCGGGGGCTAATGATGAAGTTATGTACCTAGGGTACGGTCATGGACCTGTCCAGCAAACGCTCCCCGAGGACATCTTTACAAAGAATCATAACCAGTCGAAGAGAAAATATCATCCACTCGACCATGAAGATATGCTCACTCGACTGCCTTGAAGACACTCGCCAACCTTGAAGACTGATGGGTTTCGTAGTAATTTCAAAAAATTTCCTACGCACACGCAAGATCATGGTGATGCATAGCAACGAGGGGGGAGTGTGATCTACATACCTAGTAGATCGACAACGGAAGCGTTTGGTTGATGTAGTCGTACGTCTTCACGATCCGACCGATCAAGCACCGAAACTACGGCACCTCCGAGTTCTAGCACACGTTCAGCTCGATGATGATCCCCGGAGTCCGATCCAGCAAAGTGTCGGGGAAGAGTTCCGTCAGCACGACGGCGTGGTGACGATCTTGATGCACTACAGCAGCAGGGCTTCGCCTAAACTCCGCTACAGTATTATCGAGGACTATGGTGGCTGGGGGCGCCGCACACGGCTAAGGAATAGATCACGTGGATCAACTTGTGTCTTTGGGGTGCCCCTTGCCTCAGTATATAAAGGATGGAGGAGGAGGAGGCCAGCCAAGGTTGGTGCGGCCAGGATGTGGAGTCCTACTAGGACTCCAAGTCCTAGTAGGAGTCCACCAAGAGGGGAGGAAAGGAGAAGGAAGTGGAGGAGAAGGAGAGGTGGCCGGCCCCCTTTTCCCTAGTCCAATTCGGACTAGAGGGGAGGGGGGCGCAGCAGCCCCTTGGCCCTTTCTCCTCTTCCCACTAAAGCCCATCAAGGCCCATTGCTTCTCCCGTAACTACCCGGTACTCCGAAAAATACCCGAATCACTCGGAACCTTTCTGATGTCCGAATATAGTCGTCCAATATATCAATCTTTACGTCTCGACCATTTCGAGACTCCTCGTCATGTCCCCGATCTCATCCGGGACTCCGAACTCCTTCGCTACATCAAAACTCATAAACTCATAATGTAACTGTCATCGAAACCTTAAGCATGCGGACCCTACGGGTTCGAGAACAATGTAGACATGACCGAGACACGTCTCCGGTCAATAACCAATAGCGGGACCTGGATGCCCATGTTGGCTCCTACATATTCTACGAAGATCTTTATCGGTCAGACCGCATAACAACATATGTTGTTCCCTTTGTCATCGGTATGTTACTTGCCCGAGATTCGATCGTCGGTATCTTAATACCTAGTTCAATCTCGTTACCGGCAAGTCTCTTTACTCGTTCTGTAATACATCATCCCGCAACTAACTCATTAGTTGCAATGCTTGCAAGGCTTAAGTGATGTGCATTACCGAGAGGGCCCAGAGATACCTCTCCGACAATCGGAGTGACAAATCCTAATCTCGAAATACGCCAACCCAACATGTACCTTTGGAGACACCTGTAGAGCTCCTTTATAATCACCCAGTTACGTTGTGACATTTGGTAGCACACAAAGTGTTCCTCCGGCAAACGGGAGTTGCATAATCTCATAGTCATAGGAACATGTATAAGTCATGAAGAAAGCAATAGCAACATACTAAACGATCGGGTGCTAAGCTAATGGAATGGGTCATGTCAATCAGATCATTCACCTAATGATGTGATCCCATTAATCAAATAACAACTCTTTGTCTATTGTTAGGAAACATAAACATCTTTGATTAACGAGCTAGTCAAGTAGAGGCATACTAGTGACACTCTGTTTGTCTATGTATTCACACATGTATTATGTTTCCGGTTAATACAATTATAGCATGAATAATAAACATTTATCATGAAATAAGGAAATAAATAATAACTTTATTATTGCCTCTAGGGCATATTTCCTTCAGTCTCCCACTTGCACTAGAGTCAATAATCTATTTCACATCGCCATGTGATTTAACAACAATAGTTCACATCACCATGTGATTAACACCCATAGTTCACATCGATATGTGATCAACACCCAAAGGGTTTACTAGAGTCAGTAATCTAGTTCACATCGCTATGTGATTAACACCCAAAGAGTACTAAGGTGTGATCATGTTTTGCTTGTGAGATAATTTTAGTCAACGGGTCTATCACATTCAGATCCGTAAGTATTTTGCGAATTTCTATGTCAACAATGCTCTGCACGGAGCTACTCTAGCTTATTGCTCCCACTTTCAATATGTATCTAGATCGAGACTTAGAGTCATCCAGATCTGTGTCAAAACTTGGATCGACGTAACTTTTTACGACCAACCTTTTTGTCACCTCCATAATTGAGAAATATTTCCTTATTCCACCAAGGATAATTTTGACCGCTGTCCAGTGATCTACTCTTAGATCACTATTGTATTCCCTTGCTTAACAAAGTGTAGAGTATACAATAGATCTGGTACACAACATGGCATACTTTATAGAACCTATGACTGAGGCATAGGGAATGACTTTAATTCTCTTTCTATCTTCTGCTGTGGTCGGGCTTTGAGTCTTACTCAACTTCACACCTTGTAACACAGGCAAGAAACTTTTTCTTTGACTGTTCCATTTTGAACTACTTCAAAATCTTGTCAAGGTATGTACTCATTGAAAAACTTATCAAGCATCTTGATCTATCTTTATAGATCTTGATACTCAATATGTAAGCAGCTTTACCGAGGTCTTTCTTTGTAAAACTCCTTTCAAACACTCCTTTATGCTTTGCAGAATAATTCTACATTATTTCTGATCAACAATATGTCATACACATATACTTATCAGAAATGATGTAGTGCTCCCACTCACTTTCTTGTAAATACAGGCTTCACCGCAAGTTTGTATAAAACTATATGCTTTGATCAACTTATCAAAGCGTATATTCCAACTCCGAGATTCTTGCACCAGTCCATAGATGGATCGCTGGAGCTTGCACACTTTGTTAACACCTTTGGGATCGACAAAACCTTCTAGTTGCATCGTATACAACTCTTCTTTAGTAAATCCATTAAGGAATGCAGTTTTGTTTATCTATTTGCCAGATTTCATAAAATGCGGCAATTGCTAACATGATTCGGACAGACTTAAGCATAGATACGAGTGAGAAAATCTCATCGTAGTCAACACCTTGAACTTGTCGAAAACCTTTTGCGACAATTCTAGCTTTGTAGATAGTAACACTACTATCAGCGTCCGTCTTCCTCTTGAAGATCCATTTATTTTCTTTGGCTTGCCAATGATCGGGCAAATCCATCAAAGTCCATACTTTGTTCTCATACATGGATCATATCTCAGATTTCATGGCCTCAAACCATTTCGCGGAATCTGGGCTCATCATCGCTTCCTCATAGTTCGCAAGTTCGTCATGGTCTAGTAACATGACTTCCAGAACAGGATTACCGTACCACTCTGGTGCGGATCTCACTCTGGTTTACCTACGAGATTTGGTAGTAACTTGATCTGAAGTTACATGATCATCATCATTAGCTTCCTCACTAATTGGTGTAGTAGTCACAAGAACAGATTTCTGTGATGAACTACTTTCCAATAAGGGAGCAGGTACAGTTACCTCATCAAGTTCTACTTTCCTCCCACTCACTTCTTTCGAGAGAAACTCCTTCTCTAGAAAAACTCCAAATTTAGCAACAAAAGTCTTGCCTTCGGATCTGTGATAGAAGGTGTATCCAATAGTTTCCTTTAGATATCCTATGAAGATTTACTTCTCCGATTTGGGTTCGAGCTTATCATGTTGAAACCTTTTTCACATAAGCATCGCAGTCCCAAACTTTAAGAAACGACAACTTTGGTTTCTTGCCAAACCACAGTTCAGATTGTGTCATCTCAACGGACTTAGATGGTTCCCTATTTAACGTGAATGCAGCTGTCTCTAATGCATAACCCCAAAACGATAATGGTAGATCGGTAAGAGACATCATAGATCGCACTATATCAAATAAAGTACGGTTATGACGTTCGGACACACCATTACACTATGGTGTTCCGGGTGGCGTGAGTAGTGAAACTATTTCACACTGTTTTAATTGAAGACCAAACTCGTAACTCAAATATTTGTCTCCGTGATCAGATCGTAGAAACTTTATTTTCTTGTCATGATGATTTTCCACTTCACTCTGAAATTCTTTGAACTTTTCAAATGTTTCAGACTTATGTTTCATCAAGTAGATATTCCCATATCTGCTCAAATCATCTATGAAGTTCAGAAAATAACGATACTTGCCGTGAGCCTTAACACTCATCGGACCGCATACATCAGTATGTATTATTTCCAACAAGTCAGTTGCTCGCTCCGGAGAACGGAGTCTTAGTCATCTTGCCCATGAGGCATGGTTCGCAAGCATCAAGTGATTCATAATCAAGTGATTCCAAAATTCCATCAGCATGGAGTTTCTTCATGCGCTTTACACCAATATGACCTAAACGGCAGTGCCACAAATAAGTTGCACTATCATTATTAACTTTGCATCTTTTGGTTTCAATATTATGATTATGTGTATCACTACGATCGAGATCCAACAAACTATTTTCATTGGGTGTGTAACCATATAAGGTTTTATTCATGTAAACAAAACAACAATTTATTCTCTTACTTAAATGAATAACCGTATTACAATAAACATGATCAAATCATATTCATGCTCAACGCAAACACCATATAACACTTATTTAGGTTCAACACTAATCCCGAAAGTATAGGGAGTGTGCGATGATGATTATATCAATCTTGGAACCACTTCCAACACACATCGTCACTTCACCCTTAACTAGTCTCTGTTTATTCTGCAACTCCCGTTTCGAGTTACTAATCTTAGCAACTAAACTAGTATCAAATACTGAGGGGTTGCTATAAACACTAGTAAAGTACACATCAATAAGATGTATATCAAATATACTTATGTTCACTTTGCCATCCTTCTTATCTGCCAATCACTTGGGGTAGTTCCGCTTCCAGTGACCAGTCCCTTTGCAGTAGAAACACTTAGTCTCAGGCTTAGGACCAGACTTGGGCTTCTTCACTTGAGCAGCAACTTGCTTGCTGTTCTTCTTGAAGTTCCCCTTCTTCCCTCTGCCCTTTTCTTGAAACTAGTGGTCTTGTCTACCATCAACACTTGATGTTTTTCTCGATTTCTACCTTCGTCAATTTCCGCATTACGAAGAGCTTGGGAATCGTTTCCGTTATCCCTTGCATATCATAGTTCATCACGAAGTTCTACTAACTTGGTGATGGTGACTAGAGAATTCCGTCAATCACTATCTTATCTGGAAGATTAACTCCCACTTGATTCAAGCGATTGTAGTACTCAGACAATCTGAGCACATGCTCACTAGTTGAGCGATTTTCCTCCATCTTTTAGCCATAGAACTTGTAGGAGACTTCATATCTCTCAACTCGGGTATTTGCATGAAATATTAACTTCAACTCCTGGAACATCTCATATGCTCCATGACGTTCAAAACGTCTTTGAAGTCCTGATTCTAAGACATTAAGCATGGTGCACTAAACTATCAAGTAGTCATCATATTGAGCTAGCCAAACGTTTATAACGTCTGCATCTGCTCCTGCAATAGGTCTGTCACCTAGCGGTGCATCAAGGACATAATTGTTCTGTGCAGCAATGAGGATAAACCTCAGACCACGGATCCAATCCGCATCTTTGCCACTAACATCTTTCAACACAATTTTCTCTAGGAACATATTAAAATAAACACAGGGAAGCAACAACGCGAGCTATTGATCTACAACATGATTTGCAAAATACTACCAGGACTAAGTTCATGATAAATTTAAGTTCAATTTAATCATATTACTTAAGAACTCCCACTTAGATAGACATCCCTCTAATCCTCTAAGTGATCACGTGATCCAAATCAACTAAACCATGTCCGATCATCACGTGAGATGGAGTAGTTTCATTGGTGAACATCACTATGTTGATCATATCTACTATATGATTCACGCTCGACCTTTCGGTCTCCGTGTTCCGAGGCCATATCTGCATATGCTAGGCTCGTCAAGTTTAACCTGAGTATTCCGCATGTGCAAAAACTGGCTTGCACCCGTTGTAGATGGACGTAGAGCTTATCACACCCGATCATCACGTGGTGTCTGGGCACGACGAACTTTGGCAACGGTGCATACTCAGGGAGAACACTTCTTGATAATTAGTGAGAGATCATCTTATAATGCTACCGTCAATCAAAGCAAGATAAGATGCATAAAAGATAAACATCACATGCAATCAATATAAGTGATATGATATGGCCATCATCGTCTTGTGCTTGTGATCTCCATCTCCGAAGCATCGTCGTGATCACCATCGTCACCAGCGTGACACCTTGATCTCCATCGTAGCGTCGTTGTCGTCTCGCCAAGTTTGTGCTTCCACGACTATCGCTACCGTTTAGTGATAAAGTAAAGCATTACATCGCGATTGCATTGCATACAATAAAGCGACAACCATATGGCTCCTGCCAGTTGCCGATAACTCGGTTACAAAACATGATCATCTCATACAATAAAATTCAGCATCATGTCTTGACCATATCACATCACAACATGCCCTGCAAAAACAAGTTAGACGTCCTCTACTTTGTTGTTGCAAGTTTTACGTGGCTGCTACGGGCTTAAGCAAGAACCAATCTTACCTACACATCAAAACCACAATGATAGTTTGTCAATTTGACTCCGTTTTAACCTTCGCAAGGACCGGGCGTAGCCACACTCGGTTCAACTAAAGTTGGAGAGACTGTCGCCCGCAAGCCACCTATGTGCAAAGCACGTAGGGAGAACCGGTCTCGCGTAAGCGTACGCGTAATGTCGGTCTGGGCCGCTTCATCCAACAATACCGCCGAACCAAAGTATGATATGCTGGTAGGCAGTATGACTTATATCGCCCACAATTCACTTGTGTTCTACTCATGCATATAACATCAACATATAAAACCTAGGCTCGGATGGCACTGTTGGGTTTCGTAGTAATTTCAAAAAATTTCCTACGCACACGGAAGATCATGGTGATGCATAGCAACAAGGGGGGAGTATGATCTACATACCTAGTAGATCGACAACGGAAGCGTTTGGTTGATGTAGTCGTACGTCTTCACGATCTGACCGATCAAGCACCAAAACTATGGCACCTCCGAGTTCTAGCACACGTTCAGCTCGATGACGATCCCCAGACTCCGATCCAGCAAAGTGTCGGGGAAGAGTTCCGTCAGCACGACGACGTGGTGACGATCTTGATGCACTACAGTAGCAGGGCTTCGCCTAAACTCCGCTACAGTATTATCGATGACTATGGTGGCTGGGGGCGCCGCACACGGCTAAGGAATAGATCACGTGGATCAACTTGTGTCTTTGGGGTGCCCCTTGCCTCAGTATATAAAGGATGGAGGAGGAGGAGGCCGGCCAAGGTTGGTGCGGCCAGGATGTGGAGTCCTACTAGGACTCCAAGTCCTAGTAGGAGTCCACCAAGAGGGGAGGAAAGGAGAAGGAAGTGGAGGAGAAGGAGAGGTGGCCGGCCCCCTTTTCCCTAGTCCAATTCGGACTAGAGGGGAGGGGGGCGCAGCAGCCCCTTGGCCCTTTCTCCTCTTCCCACTAAAGCCCATCAAGGCCCATTGCTTCTCCCGTAACTACCCGGTACTCCGAAAAATACCCGAATCACTCGGAACCTTTCCGATGTCCGAATATAGTCGTCCAATATATCAATCTTTACGTATCGACCATTTCGAGACTCCTCGTCATGTCCCCGATCTCATCCGGGACTCCGAACTCCTTCGCTACATCAAAACTCATAAACTCATAATGTAACTGTCATCGAAACCTTAAGCATGCGGACCCTACGGGTTCGAGAACAATGTAGACATGACCGAGACACGTCTCCAGTCAATAACCAATAGCGGGACCTAGATGCCCATATTGGCTCCTACATATTCTACGAAGATCTTTATCGGTCAGACCGCATAACAACATACGTTGTTCCCTTTGTCATCGGTATGTTACTTGCCCGAGATTCGATCATCGGTATCTTAATACCTAGTTCAATCTCGTTACCAGCAAGTCTCTTTACTCATTCTGTAATACAGCATCCCGCAACTAACTCATTAGTTGCAATGCTTGCAAGGCTTAAGTGATGTGCATTACCGAGAGGGACCAGAGATACCTCTCCGACAATCGGAGTGACAAATCCTAATCTCGAAATACGCCAACCCAACATGTACCTTTGGAGACACCTGTAGAGCTCCTTTATAATCACCCAGTTACGTTGTGACGTTTGGTAGCACACAAAGTGTTCCTCCGGCAAACGGGAGTTGCATAATCTCATAGTCATAGGAACATGTATAAGTCATGAAGAAAGCAATAGCAACATACTAAACGATCGGGTGCTAAGCTAATGGAATGGGTCATGTCAATCAGATCATTCACCTAATGATGTGATCCCGTTAATCAAATAACAACTCTTTGTCTATGGTTAGGAAACATAACCATCTTTGATTAACGAGCTAGTCAAGTAGAGGCATACTAGTGACACTCTGTTTGTCTATGTATTCACACATGTATTATGTTTCCGGTTAATACAATTATAGCATGAATAATAAACATTTATCATGAAATAAGGAAATAAATAATAATTTTATTATTGCCTCTAGGGCATATTTCCTTCAAAGACACTCGACCACCAGAAGACGAGAAGCCCTCCACTCTGCAACAGTCGTGACTTAAACCATAGCATTATGGGCATTTATAACACTTTATTGTAGACGTTACCAGTAACGCCCCAACTTTATGAGAATTGAACCCTATGTAACAGAGGGGAGTTGGGGTCCTGGAACACTCTATATAAGCCACCCCCCTCCTCTGGGACAGGGGTTCGCACTTCTATAAACACACACACACGTATAATCCAGTCGACCGCCTCAGGGCACCGAGACATAGGGATGTTACTTCCTCCGAGAAGGGCCTGAACTCGTAAAACTCATGTGTACAACTACTCCATAGCTAGGATCTTGCCTCCTCATACCTACCCCCATTCTACTGTCAGTCTTAGATCCATGACAACCACCAAACGCTGATGACCTGAGCCACATAATTCAGCAGCCAGAGGAATCGGCCAGACAATTCTAGACACGGTTCCTAACCAAGAAAAATCAAATCGTCGACTGTCCAGATGCAGAGGCCCTAGAGGCTTTCAAGCATAACATCCGCGACGAGTGGCTTGCCCGGCACCTTGGACAGGAAAAGCCAAAATCCATGGCAGCCCTCACGACACTCATGACCCGCTTTTGCGTGGGAGAAGACAGCTGGTAATTCGGGTACCAAGGACAGCAATGGCAGGTCACGTCACAACAAGCACAAGCACCGCATTAACAGCGACAATACGAAGGACACGACAGTTAATGCCGGATTCAGAGGCTCTAAGCCCGGTTAGCCATTCAAAAGAAGCACTCCAGGCCCGTCCAGTTTGGACTGTATACTCGATCGCTTGTGTCAGATACATGGCACCCCCGACAAGCCAGCCAACCACACCAATAGGGATTGTTGAGTGTTCAAGAAGGCCGGCAAATTAAATGCCGAAAACAAAGACAAGGGGCTACATAGCGACGACGAGGAGGAGCCCCGGCCGCCGAACAACAGAGGACAGAAGGGTTTCCCCCCACAAGTGCGGACGCTGGACATGATATACGCAACCCACATCCCCAAGAGGGAGCAGAAGTGTGCATTAAGGGACGTATACGCGTTGGAGCCAGTCGCCCCAAAGTTCAACCCATGGTCCTCCTGCCCGATCACTTTCGATCGCAGGGACCATCCCACTAGTATCCGCCATGGCAGATTTTCCGCATTGGTTCTAGACCCAATTATTGACGGATTCCACCTCACTCGAGTCCTTATGGACGGCGGTAGCAGCCTGAACCTACTTTATCAGGATACAGTGCGCAAAGTGGGCATAGATCCCTCGAGGATTAAACCCACAAAAACAACCTTTAAGGGCGTCATACCAGGTGTAGAGGCCCATTGCACAGGCTTAGTCACACTTGAAGTGGTCTTCGGATCCCCGGATAATTTCTGAAGCGAAGAGTTAATCTTCGATGTAGTCTCGTCCTGTAGTGGCTACCACGCACTGCTCGGGTGAACCGCATTCGCAAAGTTCAATGCGGTGCCGCACTATGCATACCTCAAGCTCAAGATGCCAGGACCTCGGGGAGTCATTACAGTCAATGGAAACACCGAGCGCTCTCTCCGAACGGAGGAGCGCACGGTGGCCCTCGCAGCGGAAGTACAAAGCAGCCTCTTAAGGAAATTCTCCAGTCCGGGAATAAAACGTCTGGACACCGTCAAGCGTGCTCGGAATAACCTACAACAAGACCACCCGGCACGTTCCGAGCAAGCATAGCAATGCGGCCCCAACCCCAGCCCTCGCGAAACGGTGAAATCCGTGCTATGCGTACATAATTACGCTCTGAAAATACCATGGGCACGACCACGGCACGCCCAAAACGCGGCTCAACCACACTAGGGGCTGCCGATTTTATCATTTTTTCTTACTTTCAGGACTTCGCTCTCCGGAAGACCTGCTCGGCAGTACAATTGCCGAACACACGATACAACAACCATGGAGGCAGAAAGCTACGTCACACTGTGGAATTCCCAGGTGGTCTCTATAAGCAAAATACCTGTCTTAGATACTATCCCGCAGCTCGCCCCTAGAGGGGACATGTCAAATAGTCCCATCTCTTGCTTATTGCACTATTTGTATCGTCTTGCTTTAAACGCACCTTTTTCGAATAAACAATGCTTAGCTTCAGTCTACTATTGCATTCTCTATTCATTCCTTTTTATGTATATATGTTCATTCATGACATTTAGCACCCGTACACTTCGGTACGGCTAATACGCGAGGGGCTCAAGCACCCCATAATACGGCGTGAAGAAGTCCGAACACTTTCACAAGTGCGGCACTCCGAACTTATAGCATTATATGCATCAGCTCCGAATCATGTCTTTGGTCAATAGTTGGGTTTGCCTAGCTCCCATGTTTTGGTACCTTACATTCCGCTATATCGGCTAAGGTAGCACTAGGAGAACTACTGCGATTGTGCCCCGGTTCAGCTGGGCTAAGCACCTCAGTAGAGAAAGCTAAAACTGACTGTCATGATAGGGCGAGAGCTGGTCACTGTTCCAGAGGTTTTGAGTCCCTAAAGACTTATGCCGCTTAGCGCGAGGAGTCGGCTTTGTCCGGCCTAGGCGTGTATAGCGCCCCGAACTCGGTCTTCCGAACACTAGGGGCTTCGCCAAAATTTAAATTATAGAATTCTCTGGCTAAGTGAGAGTGATAACACATTATAGTCCGATTGCCTTGTTCGTTGTGCTGAGCACCTCCCTCGAAGGACCCAAGAATGGGAAAAAGAGTCCTCAGGTTTATCCCGAACACCCCAGCACTCGTGGCATGGGGGAAGAAGCCGACGACTCGCCATCTCTCAGATGTAATAAAAGGCCGTATAGAAGGTAATATTTTAAATTCAAACAAGCGTTGCATAGCGCATATGAAAAAGTTTTCAGCATACAGGATCACAAATGCGAGTTCACTCAAAAATTACATCCTTGGAACATTCATCCGCCACAAGGCGGGCACCCTTCAGGACGCCCTCATAGTACATCTCGGGGTTGCGATGCTCCTTGCCCTGCGGTGGCCTGTCCTTCACCACCTTCTCAGCATCCATCTTGCCCAAGTGTACTTTAACACGGGCAAGTGCCCTGCAGGCACCCTCGATGCAAATGGAGCGCTTGATGACTTCAAGCCACGGACAGGCATCCGCCAGCCGCCTCACCAGCCCAATGTAGCTCCCAGGCATGGCCTCTCCAGGCCACAGCCGGACTATAAGACCCTTCATGGTCTGTTCGGCCACCTTATGGAGCTCGACCAACTGCTTCAGCTGGTCGCTTAAGGGCACCGGGTGTCCGGCCTCAGCATACTGAGACCAGAACACCTTTTCCGTCGAGCTCCCTTCCTCGGCCCGGTAGTAGGTGGCTACATCTGACACGCTGCGGGGCAAATCTGCGAACGCTCCTGGAGAGCTCCGGACTCGGGTAAGTAACAAGTAATTCACTTCCATGTGCTTGCTTTGCATAATGAATGCCTTACCCGCCGCTATCATCTTCATCGCCTCAATTTCCTGGAGGGATTTTTAGGCTTCGGCCTTGGTAGACTTGGTGCCTTCAAGGGCCGCCGCAAGCTCGGACTCTCGCGTCTTCGAGTCAAGCTCCAAACTCTCGTTTTTTTTCACGAGAGCCTGGAGCTCTTGCTGCACCTCCTCCACCCGTGCTTCCTCTTTCCCTCGCTCAGTGTGCTCCGTGGCCGCTTTCTTTTCGGCCTCGGACAGTGCTTGCTTCAGGGTCTCCACCTCGTTCATGGCCCCTGCCATAGCCACGATGATCCTGTCATTTTTTGCAACCACATCTTTTTAATATATACTTACACAAGGTTCCCGTGGCCTTCTTCTTGGCCTTCTTCTCCGGCACCGTGTAAGGTGCCGGAACCAGCAGCTCCACCAAGCGGGCGTCTTCTGGGCCTTCGGGCAAAGGAGCCGGACAATCGATCTGTCCGGCCATCTCCTACCAATCCTGTCAAAGGTACGGGAGCTTAGATCCCACATAGAGTCAAACTATGAAAAACGAGTATCCTATAAGAGGTAAAACAGCTTACCGTGCTGGCTTGGCGCTTCGCGCAGAATCCGCGATCCTCGGTAGTGGGAGGGGGAACCTCGGTGCCCTTGAATAGCACCTTCCAGGCATCCTCGTGTGTTGTGTCGAAGAGCCTGTTCAGAGTTTGGTGCTGGGCCGGGTCGAACTCCCACAAGTTGAAAGCCCGTTGTTGACACGGGAGGATCCGGCGGATGATCATGACCTGGACTACGTTGACGAGTTTGACCTTCTTGCTCACCATGTTTTGGATACATGTTTGGAGTCCGGTCAGCTCTCCCGAACTACCCCACGATAGACCCTTCTCTTGCCAGGAGGTGAGCCGCGTGGGGATGCCAGATCGGAACTCGGGGGCCGCTGCCCATTCAGGATCACGCGGCTCCACTAGTAGAGAAAGGGTCAAACGTGAAGCACATTAGTGCTGGTTTGTATTTGAGCCGGCACTAATGTATACATTAGTGCCGGTTCCAACGGCTAGCCGGGGCGCTTTCATTAGTACCGGTTCATGGCGAACCTTTAGCACCGGTTCGTGCCACGAACCGGTACTAATGAGAGTGGTGGCAGGATGTTGTCAGACTAGGGCCCCTCCAGCCCCTTTAGTACCGGTTCTTGGCACGAACCGGTACTAAAGGTCGTCCTACATAAACCCTTCGTCCACCCGAGCTCGCTCTGTTCTTCCCCTTTCCCCTCTCCTCTCTGTTCTTCCCCTCTTCCTCTCGAGCTCATCACACATTTTGCCTAAAATTTGTCAAGATTTGAAGGACCCCATCCATTCAAATGATCACAAAGGTTAGCAACTTTGTCCTTTCATCTCTCATTGCTAGATTAGCTCTTGCAATGCTTTATATAGTGATTAATTTGTGAGTTTAGTAATTTGGGAGGATATATATATATATATATATATGTGTGTGTGTGTGTGTGTGTGTGTGTGCTAGTATTTGATTTATATGCAATTTTTTCTCGGAGGTATGTGAACCGGAAATTCTAACTGACCCTATTGTCGAGAGGTTAAATTTAGTTGAAAGAGAAAACAAGTACTTGAAAGAAAAATTGAAAAGAATTGACGGGGAGAAGATGGAATTGGAGTTGCATGTTGCCGATGTCATCGATGATCACAAGATCAAGATGGAGAAAATGCGCTTGAAGATTAGAAAGATTAGAAAATATGCCATCAATAGTGAGGCTTGGTATCATTATGCTGTTGGATCCATTGTTATCTTAGTTGCGATCTTGATCGTATTTGTTGTTGCATTTAAATGCTTTATCTAGAGAGTTATTTATTTGTTGCATTTAAGTGTTGTATGAACTTTATGTATGAACTTGTATTAATTTGGTCTATTCGGTGGTGTGTAATGAAGATGAGCCGGCAATGGATGGACAATGACCGATGCTCTCCCCAGTTCATTGAGGGCGTGCATACTTTTCTGCTTGCGGCTGAGGCAAACAAGCGGGCGGATGGTTTTATGCCTTGTCCATGTGCTCGCTGTAAGAATGGTCACAATTACTCTACGTCAAGAACCATTCACGTCCACCTGTTTAAGTCCAGTTTCATGCCCCACTATAATGTTTGGACCAAGCACGGAGAAAGAGGGGTTATGATGGAAGACAATGAAGAAGAAGAGGACGACGACAGCTATCCTGGCCATGGGTTCCCTGAATACGATGATACAACAATGGGGGAAGAAGCTGAGTCGGTAATGCGGGAAGAAGCTGAGCCGGCAATGCGGGAAGAAGCTGAAGAAGAGGCATCAGATGAGCCCGTTGATGATCTAGGTCGGGCCATTGCCGATGCAAAGAGAAACTGCGCAAGTGATTTGGAGAAGAAGAAGTTGCAGCGCATGTTAGAGGATCACAAAAAATTGTTGTACCCGAATTGCGTAGGTGATAAGAAAAAGTTGGGCACCACACTGGAATTGCTGCAATGGAAGGCAGAGAATGGTGTATCTGACAAGGGATTTGGAAATTTGCTGGTAATGATAAAGGATATGCTTCCAAAGGACAACGAATTGCCTGAGAGTACGTACGAAGCAAACAAGGCTGTCTGCCCTCTAGGGTTAGAGGTGCAGAAGATACATGCATGCCCTAATGATTGCGTCCTCTACCGCGGTGAGTACGAGGATTTGAACGCGTGCCCGGTATGTGGTGCATTGCGCTATAAGATCAGCCGCGATGACCCTGGTGATGTCGAGGGCCGGCACCCCAGGAAGAAGATTCCTGCCAAGGTGATGTGGTATGCTCCTATAATACCACAGTTGAAACGTTTGTTCCAAAACAAAGAGCATGCCAAGGCGATGCGATGGCACAGAGAAGACCGTAAGAAAGACAGAAAGTTGAGAGTACCCGCTGACGGGTCGCAGTGGAGAAAAATCGAAAGAAAGTATGGGAAGGAGTTTGCAGATGACGCAAGGAGCGTATGGTTTGGTCTAAGCGCAGATGGCATTAATCCTTTTGGGGAGCAGAGCAGCAACCATAGCACCTGGCCCGTGACTCTATGTTTGTATAACCTTCCTCCTTGGTTGTGCATGAAGCGGAAGTTCATTATGATGCTAGTGCTCATCCAAGGCCCTAAGCAACCCGGCAACGACATTGATGTGTACCTAAGGCCATTAGTTGAAGAACTCTTACAACTATGGAATGGAACAGGTGTATGTGCGTGGGATGAGCACATGGGTGAAGAATTTGACCTAAAGGCGTTGCTGTTCGTGACCATCAATGATTGGCCTGCTCTCAGTAACCTTTCAGGACAGACAAACAAGGGATACCGCACATGCACGCACTGTTTGGACGATACCGACAGTATATATTTGGCTAATAAGAATGTGTACCTAGGACATCGTCGATTTCTTCCGAGCAGGCATCCCGTAAGAAAGAAAGGCAAGCATTTCAAAGGTGAGGCGGATCACCTGACCGTACTGGTGCTGATGTACATGATATGGTCAAGGATTTGAAGGTGGTCTTTGGAAAGGGTCCTGGTGGACAACCTGTTCCGAATGACGCTGACGGACGCGCACCCATGTGGAAGAAGAAATCTATATTTTGGGACCTGCCCTATTGGAAAGACCTTGAGGTCCGCTCCGCAATCGACGTGATGCACGTGACGAAGAATCTTTGTGTGACCCTGCTTGGCTTCTTGGGCGTGTATGGGAAGACAAAAGATACACCTGAGGCACGGGAGGACCAGCAACGTATGCATGGAAAAGACGGCATACATCAGGGTCATGCAAGCTACGCTCTTACCAAAGAAGAGAAGGAAATCTTCTTTGAATGCCTGCTCAGTATTAAGGTACCGTCTGGCTTCTCGTCGAATATAAAGGGAATAATAAACATGGCAGAGAAAAAGTTCCAGAACCTAAAGTCTCATGACTGCCATGTGATTATGACGCAACTGCTTCCGGTTGCATTGAGGGTGCTTCTACCGGAAAACGTTCGATTAGCCATTGTGAAGCTATGTGCATTTCTCAATGCAGTCTCTCAGAAGGTAATCGATCCAGAAATCATACCAAGGTTACAGAATGATTTGGTGCAATGTCTTGTCAGTTTCGAGTTGGTGTTCCCACATCCTTCTTCAACATCATGACGCACGTCCTAGTTCACCTATGCGAAGAGATTAACATTTTGGGTCCTATATTTCTACACAATATGTTCCCCTTTGAGAGGTTCATGGGAGTCTTAAAGAAATATGTTCATAACCGTGCTAGGCCAGAAGGAAGCATCTCCAAGGGCCGTCAAAATAAGGAGGTCATTGAGTTTTGTATTGACTTTATTCCTGACCTTAAGCCGATTGGTGTTCCTGAATCGCGGCATAAGGGCAGACTGGATGGAAAAGGCACGCTAGGAGGGGAACAAATAATATGTATGGACGGGCATTCTCTCACTGAAGCACACTACACAGTTCTACAGAATTCCGCCTTGGTGGCTCCGTATATGGATGAACACAAGAATTTGCTATGCTCCAAACACCCGGAGCGGTCTGATGACTGGATTACACGTTAACAAACCAGGAGTTTCGCCAGCTGGTTGCAAGCACGTACCATGCATGACACCTCTATTGAAGATGACCTGTACTTGATGTCCCAGTTACCATCTTCGAATATAATGACTTTCAAAGGGTACGAGATAAATTGTAATACATTTTACACGATCGCCCAAGATAAGAAGAGAACCAACCAAAACAGTGGTGTCCGCTTTGATGCAAAAACCAAGACGGGAAAGGAAACATATTATGGTTATATACAAGACATATGGGAACTTGACTATCGACGTGGTTTGAAGGTCCCTTTGTTTCGGTGCAAATGGGTCAATATGACACGAGGCGAGGTAATGGAAGACCCGCAGTACGGAATGACAACAGTGGATCTCAACAATCTTGCGTATGTAGACGAACCATTCGTCCTAGCCAATGATGTGGCACAAGTTTTCTATGTGAAGGACATGTCTACCAAGCCAAGAAAAAGAAAAGATAAGGAAGCGAATGCATCGTACGATGAGCCAAAGCGGCACATAGTTCTTTCTGGGAAGAGAAACATCGTGGGAGTGGATGACAAGACAGACAAGTCAGAAGATTATGAAAAGTTTGATGAAATTGCTCCATTCACAGTGAATATTGACCCGAGCATCCCGTTAAATGATGAAGATTTTCCATGGCTACGACGCAAAGGGACACACGCGAAGAAAAAGTTTCACACCCGAAGATCTGGGATGTGATCGGCTTAACTATCATCACTTTCTTCTGTGTTTCACACCCAGGAGGGAATCTCTGTAATAGTTAGGGTAGCTAGTTATGTGTTTTGGCATTTGAAACGCGAAGAAATTTTATGTGCAAGCAAATTCTTTCATGCATTTACTGATTTTTTCAGCTAAATGACCCTGAAATTGAACAGCATTTCAAATGAACTCAGAAAAGGTTGAAAGTTGGCATGGTATCATAATTTCACCCACATAGCATGTGCAAAAAAGTAGAGAGGGTTACCGCAAAAACTGGATGCACTTCGTGTACAAAATGGACAATCTGTTTCGAAGTATCAGGGTTTCGGAAGAAAACTCATCCGTTACAAAGGCATTTCATTTTTAAATAACCTAAGCATTACCAAATTGAATATAATGATAAAACACACTAATATTAAACATAAGAAAAAAGAATCATTGAAAAATCTATTTTCAAAGTTAAGTTATTCACAAAAATAAATAAAGCAAAAAAATAAGAAAAAGAAAGCCCACCTATTGGGCCATAGTGGCCTGCATACGACTAGAAACCCAAATTCAAGTTGGGCCAGGATGCAGGCCCGCTAGCCCAGTAGGCCCAACAGGGCATCGCAGAAGAGGTAGGCCCAGAAGGCCTGCTTAAGAGAGGAGCTCGAGACAACAGCGACGTCGGGGCTTATAAGCAGGTGCGAGTGCCCCTCGGCTAGCGAGGTGGGACAAAACTTTTGTGCCCCTCGCTAGGCAGCGCACACCCTTTAGTACCGGGTCGTGGCACCAACCGGTACTAAAGGGGGGGCCTTTAGCACCGGTTGGAGCCACCAGCCGGTACTAAAGGGGGTGCGGTTCCCGCCGCTTGGCCTGGCCAAAACAGGCCTTTAGTACCGGTTGGTGGCTCCAACCGGTACTAAAGGTGCCTTCTATGTATACAACACTTACGAAAATTTCATTCTCCCTCTGTTTCTTCCTCTGTTTCCCCATTGAAGCACCGCCCGTGCGCCCCGATCGATCGACGTCGTCGCCGTCGCCGCCCCATCCCCGTCGCCGCCCCCGTCCCCGTCGCCGCCCTCGTCTCCGTCGCCGCCCCAGGCCCGTCCCCGTCGCGCCGTCCACGCGTCGCCGCCCCC
>NC_041388.1:66976572-66986776 GCF_002162155.2 Triticum dicoccoides
GTCGCCGCCCCCGCGTCACGCCCCGGCCCGTCGCCGCCCCCGGCCGTCGCCGTCACCCAGCTGTGAGCTCTCCCCCTCTAACCCTCTCCCTCGCCCCCAGCGGCCACCATGGGCGCCGCCCTTCCCCGAGCCCATACACACACACACACACAAGCATGATGAACACACACACACACGTACATATGTATGAATTAATGCATGTTTATATTAGTATATACGTATTTTGTATGTTTAATTAGTTTAGATTTTTTAGATTATTATTTTTTCACTAGTATATATGTATGAATGCATGTTAGATGGATATAATTACTGTTTAATTAGTATGGAAATTTTTTTATATAATGTTGTTTTTCAGTTTTTTAATGGATGTATAAAAGTTGTGTTTTCTGTTTTTAGTGTTAGATGCTTAATTAGTATGAAATAGCATATAGAATTTTGACATATGCAATGATAGAATAATTAGTGTTATATAGAAATGTTAGAAATTTTAGTTATCAAAATCCAATCATTAAAAAAATGTTACTTTTTGCGGGCATATAGCTAGTATTTGTTGTCGACGATGCCCGGCCCGCATCCTCGCCGTCGACACATCCGCGACGACGTCCAGCTGACCCATGTCCGGGACTGGGCTCCGCTGGGCTGGCATTGGGAGGTGCTGCCTGGAGGGGCGCGCCGCTTGATGAGGAACCCGGCCCCGGGTCCCGTTGTCGACCCTGATCTCGTTTGGTGGCGTTCGCGTGGGCCAGTTTCGGTGCGGAGGGAGCCGGCCCTGCCGGAGGTGGTACGTCGTCGTGTCAGGGAGGAGGACGAGCACGTCCATCGCTACATGGTTGCGTTAGAGGGCGGCAGGTTCTCCAATACCTGGCAGTTTCTTCAGGGATCTCACTTCAGCTGTGATCCTGTGAGGGTTCCTTCTCTTTGGGTGTCCACCGCCCGCGCCGCACTTCAGCTATGAGCCAGTGATGTACTATTCAATATTATATATTATTCGAGACGATGTATTCGAGATTAAATCTATTATTCGAGACGATGTATTCGAGATTATATCTATTATTCGAGATGATGTATTCGAGATTATATCTATTATTCGAGACGATGTATTCGAGATTATATCTATTATTCGAGACTATACTAAATTGTTTTATATTTCTTTTGGCATAGTTAAATAAAAGCTATGGCGGACAATACCGACAGAGAGAGAGAACAGACCATGTTCAATATCATACGCGGGCCAGATGATGATCAGAACAAAGAAGATTTTGACAGCTCCGAATTTCTAAACAACACCGGAGAGGGTGATATGATATTCGATCACGACGACCGAATTGATGAAGTCATGAACTACGACGAAGGACATGTTGATCCTGAAACAACAAACACCGGCGAGGTATATATATTTATATAAGCAGGAATCTAGTGATCATCGCATGTTTTAAATGAGTTGAAGATATATTAACGAATCGATCTTTCTTCTTTCAGCCATCCGGATTAAGCAAATCTTCAGGCAAAAGGACGAAACGAGGCCCGAACAAAAAGTTGAAGGAGGGCGTAAAGTACAATATCGAGGCATTCAAACCTAATGGCGAACCATTAGCGCCTAAGAAGATTGCGGACAAGTTCATTCGTTAGTGCGGAGTTCTTGTGAAGGACCAACTCCCGATCTCCCTTCAAGAATGGAGAAAGCCAGCAAAGCCACGTCCAAATGTTACTTTTGTCGACGAGAATAAAAAAAAACTGCTTTGGGATACTCTCATGGAACATTTCACCCTACCAGATCATTTCACAGAAGCAGATGTGCAGAAAGTCAAGGACGCTGCTTTTAGGAAGATGGCGGTTGCATTCAAGAACCACAAGAGAACGACGTGGGAGAAGTACGTCAAGGGAGGAAGGAAGACTCCAGTATTCGAGGGGATACTAGAGAATCAAAGTGCTCACTGGGACGATTTCGTGAAATTCAAGGATTCAGAATTAGCTAAGGAACGGTCGAGAATAAACAAGAAGAATGCCGAAAAAAAGGATAAGTTCCATAAGCTGGGGCCAGGTGGCTACGCGGTGGCAATGCCTAAGTGGGATAAGTCTGAGAAAGAGATGGAGGATGCAAGTGTCACTCCGGTTACTAAGAGCTAGCCCCCCAGGTGCAGGATTTGGTTCTATGCGCATGGGGGGGAGTTGGACCCGAAGACAGGCAATGTTTCGACGAAGGCATGTCTGAACGGAGTCGACGATGCAATACTTGTTGCAATAGAAGAGACAGTTAAATTCCAGCGGCAGCAGGAGCAGATCGACTCACTTAGCCAACAAAGGGGGTCACAGCAGCTGCAGCAGCTAGCGGATGATCCAGCATTGGATCGCACCGGCCCATCCATGCCGAGAAGCAGCGTCGGTTCCGCCCGGGGCGACGCAGTGCTGGATAGATACCCCGTGGATGACATCACGGAGAACACTAACTTCGAGCTACACTTCAAAATGAAGAACATATCCATGAAGGTGGCGGACGCCGTTGCTTTTTCAAATTCCCCCGAGGCAACCTTCCATTGCAACCCGATTCCAGCGGGCTATGCTCGTTTCTTGGTTGATGAGGTGGTGGACCCATATTCGGAGCTACAGCTTGACATTCCTGGAGGTGACGACGAGCACACATTGGGAGAGGCCATACATCATGTCATCCTATGGAGAAAGGATTGCATCATCTTTCGAAGGCCACCGACACCACGTCACCCGACTCCTCGTCGAAGTCCGCCACCGAGTCAGCAGACTCCCGCTCCATGTCCACCAACGTGTGAGGCCACTCCTCCTCCTCCAAGTCTGGCAAAGTGTCAGGCCACTCCTCCTCCAAGTCCGACACAGCGTCAGACGTCCACTCCTCCTCCAAGTCCGGCACAACCTCAGGCCACTCCTCCTCCAAGTCCGGCATAGCTTCAGGCCACTCCTCCTCGTCCAACTCAGCCCCGTCAGCCGTCTCCGCCACCTCAGGAATCACAGAAGAGACACCCTGCAGCTATGGTACGTAGCGGTACGAGTCGAGGTCATAGTACAGGAAGTACAGGCGGAGGCAAGCGATATAAATATGGTCCAAACCTCACTACTCCTCTTCTTGTGAGGGCTTACGACAGGACCGAGGAGCAAACCAATGCCATAGTGCGGGCAGAAGTCGATGCCCATTTTGGACCGAAACCGCCACCGTCGCCAAGGGAGAAAATGCCTGTGGAAGTAGTTGACCACTTAATTCGTATGGCTCAACCACCAGCTCCTAAGCCTGTTGACACAGACTATGAGCGCCACATCAGGAAGTTACATCGACAACGTCTACAGAAGGAGGCGAGCTCGAGCTCGAGCAAACAACAAGCAGTTGTCAAAAAATGCGGGAAAACCATTGCCCAGCTGGGAGAACATGCGGCGCAATCGATCCCCCCGCTTGTTGTGCCGCCAACAACACATGACAGTACGCGCCCAATATTATTGTGGCCAAACAGTTTACGTTTCCGAGGTGGGCGATGTGGTAATAACCTAGGAGCATATAATGCAGGCTGAAGAACTCAAGATCACTGTTGGACAACTCCTCGAGATCGAGGACATGCCTATGATTACAGAGGAGGAAATAAAACGGAAATATGTCCGGGGCCAACCTTTGGTCAAGCCAGAAGTTTTCAAGAAGCTCCCAACGAGAATGTATGAATTGCATCAATGGTACATGGACATTACCAAGAGAGCCGATCGAGAGTCCCTCGTGGTGCAAGTCAAGAAGGATCATTACTACCATGAGAAACCTGTGCCCGTTGAGTATTCTGAACTGTTTCAGTTATACAATCAAGACGCACTCGACAAATCTATCGTCAGTTGCTATTGTCTGTAAGTGATTTCTTTCTGTAATTTAAGTCTCAAGCTAGCTGTAGTGATCCTTTTGATCAATCATTACCTGTAATTATCCTCACTATATTCTTTTCTGTGGTATTATGCAGGATGAAGATGTATGAAATGAGAAAAGGTGGACGCTATGGCATTGGGTTCATTGACCCAAACACTGTTAATGAATACACATGGAAAATAAACAAGCATTATGAAAAGCAGGTAGAGGACAGCATGCTAGAGTTCTTGAATGCCTCAAATACAATGAAGATATACTACTTCCTTACAACTTCAAGTGAGTCACACTTTCTTGTACTACAAATTCTCTGTTTTTGCCTACTAGCTAGCTACATGTTTTTGCTTACATATGCCCGCTTAATTAAGACATGCAAACGTGTGTGCATGCAGATTTCACTGGATCTTGTGTATCATTAAAGTTGACGCCGGAACAGTTGAAATACTGTACTCGCTACTCAAAGCAAATAGTGACTATAACATCTTGTTTGGGATAGTCAACAGGTAATTTCAATCATTATTAACTATATATCTCGGCCTATTTAGTTTGTCATTTCATGATATGAACTATTTAATAACCCCTTTATTCATTTTCTTTGTCGGCGGGGAGGGCTTGGGCAAGGTTCATCAGCGTCACGGAAGGCGAATGGAAACGACAGCTGAAATGGTTTCGACCCAAGGTAAGTAATTAAGTAGTACTAGCTAGCTAGCTGCCATCTCTTTAATTATCATGCTTGATTAATTATTATCTGATCAAATTAAATTCCATTCTCGTAATAAAGGCCCTGAAACAGGCGCAGGGGACTGATCTGTGTGCATTCTGCGTTTGCGAGAACATTCGCATGATGGCGTCCGAAAGGAGCAGATCTCAAAGACAGGAATGGGTACGCTTGTGAGAACACTATTCACAATTTTTACACCATTATTGATATCTAGTCACACAACTAATACACATGCATATTGATCTCCTTCTTAACAGTTCAAAGAGGTGCGGGACAAGCTCCTAGAAACGGAGCGTGTAGAAGCACTTCAAGAGGAAATAGCGGGATTTTTGCTCGACCATGTCATAAATCCGAAGGGAGAATACTATTACCCGCTACCGCCCCCATCGACCAGGTCATGAACCACTTCCAATTGTCATCGTGCTCTGAAGGCACCAATTAGGCTAATGCCACTGGCTCCAAAGGCAACATGCATATGTAGGAGAAATTGTATATAGCTATACATGTGTGTATGTGTAAATTAATATGGTGGTTTGTGAGACATTGATGATATATATATGATTGGTTCTACTAGAAATTATATTTATATATATATGCATAACGTGTACAATGTGTAGTACCGTAAAATACCAGCAAACGAAAAAGAATTAAAATGGAAAACACAAAATTAAATGAAAAAGAAATCATAAAACCAAAAACCCCCCAAACATTTTAGTACCGGTTGGTGTTACCAACTGGTACTAAAGGGCTCCCGGCCCCCGGAGTTGGCTCGTGCCACGTGGTTGCCCTTTAGCACCGGTTCGTGCTGAACCGGTACTAAAGGGGGGGGGGCTTTAGTGCCCAAACTTTAGTGCCGGTTACCTAACCGGCACTAAAGGGCCTTACGAACCGGTGCTATTCCCGGTTCTGCACTAGTGATCGGTGATGTAGAACCACCCCGATTGCCACACCTTTATGGTCTCCACGAAGGTGCCCTCGAGCCATGTGACGTTGGGCATCTTGCCCACCATGGCACCTCTGCACTCCGCCTGGCGGCCGCTCACTACCTTCGGCTTGACATTGAAGGTCCTCAGCCATAAGCCGAAGTGGGGCTTGATGTGGAGGAAGGCCCCACACACGACGATAAACGCCGAGATGTTGAGGATAAAGTTCGGGGCCAGATTGTGGAAATCCAGGCCATAGTAGAACATGAGCCCCCGGACGAATGGGTGGAGAGGGAATCCCAGTCCGCGGAGGAAATGGGTAAGGAACACTACCCTCTCGTGGGGCCTGGGGGTGGGGATGAGCTGCCCCTCATCTGGGAGCCGGTGCGCGATGTCGTCGGGAAGGTATCCGGCTCTCCTCAGCTTCTTGATGTGTCCCTCCATGACGGAGGAGACCATCCACCTGCCTCCCGCTCCGGACATGGTTGGAGAAGGTTGAGGTGGGAAATGCAGGCTTGGGCGCTGGAGCTCGAGTGTGCGAAAATGGATGAGCAAAGGAGGAAGAAGGTGTGGATGAAAGGTGAATCCTTATCCCTTTATATGGGCGGACGAAACTATGCGTCCCCACCAGCCTGGTAAAACTCGCTTATCCCTCAAGCGTCGTAATCAATGGCACAGTTGGGTTACCAAGCCCGTATTGATGAGAATCCCATGATAAGGGGACACGATCTCTGCTTCGACAAGACGTGCCAAGGAAACTGCCTCGCAAAACGCGCTGAGGTGGGACAGTAAAAAACAATTCGAATGAAGGTTTGGCTGTGGTGTGATGTCACGCGAATACATCAGCAGATTAGATTTGTGAAAACGTTACTCTGTCTCTACGATGGTATGTGGAACTTGTTTTGTACAGCCGGACACGATCCTCGTGTTCAAAATCTTCTATGAAGTATTCGGAGGAGGAACCCGCCTTGCAATGCGGAAGACAATCTGCGCGCCGGACTCGTCGTCATTGAAGCCTGGTTCAGGGGCTACTAAGGGAGTCCTGGATTAGGGGTGTCCGGACAGCCGGACTATAACCTTTGGCCGGACTGTTGGACTATGAAGATACAAGATTGAGGACTTCGTCTTGTGTCCGGATGGGACTTTCCTTGGCGTGGAAGGCAAGCTTGGCAATATGGATATGTAGATCTCCTCCCATTGTAACCGACTCTGTGTAACCCTAGCCCCCTCCGGTGTCTATATAAACCAGAGGGTTTAGTCCGTAGGACAACGACAATCATACCATAGGCTAGCTTCTAGGCTTTATCCTCTCTGATCTCATGGTAGATCTACTCTTGTAATACCCATATCATCAAGAATAAATCAAGTAGGACGTAGGGTTTTACATCCATCAAGAGGGCCCGGACCTGGGTAAAACATCATGTCCCCTGCCTCCTGTTACCATCCGCCTTAGACGCACAGTTCGGGACCCCCTACCTGAGATCCGCCAGTTTTGACACCGACATAGCTCGAGGAAGAAGAAGCGGCGCTATGAGAAGAGGAGGCACCAACAATTGGTATCAGAGCCACAAGATTCGAGGGGCGGCCATGGCGTGCGGTGGCGTGCGCGGCGGACGGGGCGTGCGCGGCGGATGGGGCGTGCGCGGCTGACATGGAGGCATCGGCTGCGGCGCGTGGCGAGCGCCTGGCGACGGCGACGCGCGGCGAGTCTGCGGCTGTGAGGTGTGATGTTGTGCGCGCGAAGAGCACGGTGGTCACGGAGACGAGGAGGTCGCGGAGGACCTGCGTGCTGGCACAGAGGTCGCGGCGGCTCGGCGCGACAACCATGGAGGCGCGTGGCATGACACCGCGGCGGACGTGCGTGATGGCACAGAGGCTGCGGTGGCGCGGCGTTGCGGCATGGAGGTGTTGTACTGTGGTTGAGGCCGCAACGGTGCAGGACACTGAGCCGCGGCGGCGAGCTGGGCGCGACCGGTGCGTGTTATGGGTGCGCACTGGACGCGTCGGGCGCATCGGGACCACGGGCGTGCGTACGAGCATGCGGTTGATGTTGGAGGAGGCGTATGTCGCCGTTGTGCTCGAGTCCGTACTCGAGTTCGGCTACATCCTTCCGGCGTTTGTCGCTGGCGGCTGCCATGGCGGACGCGGAGGCAGCGCATGGTGAGTGACTGGTGTGGTCGGGCTCGTCGGGCGAGTCGGGTGCGCGCGGGACGTGCGGGACGCATTATTGCGGTCGGGCGCGTCGGGTGTGCGCGGGACGTGCGGGGCGCCGAGGGACGCCAAGCGTGTGTCGTGGTGCAGAAGGAGCTCGGAGTGTGTCGCCGGAGTCGTGACGGAGCACGGTGCGACCGGCGTCGTTGCGCCAGGTCGGGTCCGCGGGCTGGGTCACAGTCGTGGCGACATCGATGATGGGAGCTGCAACAACTCCGACAACGACGATGTCATGGCTTAGGGGGTGAGTGATGGCAATAAGCCATGCATGTGGCCGTTTGGTGGCCGGGTCATGGCGAGTGTGCGTGCAAACTACAACAATATTGTGTTTAGTCGAATCAAATGCATGCACGGGTTAGTTAGTGACTGCATGGATAAGTTGTTAGTTGGGAGGGATTCCAGGGTAGTTACCTAGGCGTGCGGTACCTGGAGTTAGTGGTTGAACCTTTCGGCTATTTAGCACATGCGTGAGGCCATCCCCTTGTATATATGTTGCATATCAAGCAATGAGAAAAAGGCCGAGAGGGCTGAGGCAGAAACAATGTAGCCAGCGTATCCACCAAGGGGAAGAGCCTCTGGGCAAAGCTTTCTAGGCTCCTCCTTGGTACATGTGTGTGTGTGTGTGTGTGTGAGTTTCTCCTTCTTGTGTGTTCTTGAGGGAAACAAAGAAAGGAGAGAGCTGTGTGAGGTAGATTGAGGAAGAAGAAGTGGCGCTGCGAGAAGAGGCGGCACCAACAAGTTCATCCTTCTCAAGGCTTCAAACTTTGTTCTAGTATAGATTTGGATAGGCATCATTTCCTCCACTGTTGTTTACATCTGATTGGATGTTTGCAACAACTACCAGTTTTAAATTGTGGTTGTAAAAACATGTTCCTTATGCAGAACAGACCCATTTATTTGCTTATATAATTGTGAAACATGTTACGTGTCTCCTTGTTTCTCTTTCAGAGTTGTATCTCTTATGCCAGGCAGAACTTTAGGAAAGATAGTGAGCCAAACCATCTTGAGGACAACGAGATGACCCCAAGGTCATGTCTTGATGAAGACAGTGAGTTGAAGCTACTCACCAGCAGGTGTGAGACAACCTCTGTGCAGTCGCTGCCTCAATCAGTTTGACTTCTTCAGTCTCAACATAAAGCGGAAAGGCTTGCTTCAGCTCAGCTCCGCACTACTAGGAAAAGGGCTACTAATGGCGCACCAGTTTTGCCTACTAATGGCGCATCACTGGTGCGCCATTAGTATCACGCCACTAGTATTTTTTACTAATGGCGCACCACTGGTGCGCCATTAGTATCTGGTATACTGATGGCGCACCACCGGTGCGCCATTAGTATAGGCCACGGTGCGCCATTAGTATAGGCCAGTGGTGCACCATTAGTATAGGCCACGGTGCGCCATTAGTATTTTTGAAATTTGAAGGCGGGAAAATAGTAATGGCGCACCGTCTAACCCCCACCGTGCGCCATTGCTATTTTTGAATTTTGAATTTGGATCTGGATCGTGATTTTTTTGCCCATTTTTTGCTTGTTTTTTTGCTCATTTTTTGGCACGATATTATTTCAAAAAAAATTCCTGTTTTTGGATCTTGTACGTTCTTTTGCCGTGTTCTTTTGCCGGAGAGGAGTTCGTCGGAGAGGAGGAGGAGGAGGTCACCAGAGAGGCACTCGCCTACATCGTCGGAGAGGACGAGGAGGAGTTCACTGGAGAGGAGGAGGAGGAGGTCGCCGGAGAGGAGGAGGAGGAGGAGGTCGCCGAAGAAGAGTTCACCGGAGCATCGGAGAGGAGGAAGGAGAAACCATGAGGGGATGGGAGGAGGGGAG
This sequence comes from Triticum dicoccoides, assembly GCF_002162155.2. NCBI lineage: Eukaryota > Viridiplantae > Streptophyta > Magnoliopsida > Poales > Poaceae > Triticum > Triticum dicoccoides. Next base: position 66,986,110 of record NC_041388.1, read on the forward strand.
GGAGGAGGAGCTCACCGGAGAGGAGGAAGGAGGAGCTCACCGGAGAGGAGGGAGGAGGAGCTCACCGGAGAGGAGGGAGGAGAAACCGTGAGGGGAGGGGAGGGGAGGAGAGGAGGGAGGAGGAGGTCGCCGGAGAGGAGGAGGAGGAAGTCGCCGGAGAGGAGGAGGAGGAGGTCACCGGAGAGGAGGAGGGTAGTATGGCGGAGGAGAGAAGGGAAGATGGAGTGGAGGAGAGGAGGAGATGGAGTGGAGGAGAGGTGGAGTGGAGGAGAAAAATGAAGGCGGGAAGATAGTAATGGCGCACCATGGGTAGGTGCGCCATTAGTAAGTTTGATTTTTTTTGAATTTTTTTGCCTCTCCACATCTTAAAGCCCCGTATCTTTTTTTCTGTTAGGTTTTTGAGGATTTTGAAAATGTTTAACGGGGTTCCCCCTGTTAAAGTTCCCCCTGTTAAATTCGGATGTAACTTTTCGAGTAGATGATTTTTCATATAAAAAACTTTTTCATCCGAGTTCGTATGCAAAAGTTATGCCCATTTTACAAATTCTCGAGAGATTTCGCAAATAAAGTCGAAATTCATATTTGTAAATTTTTACAACAACTAGACCACATATCACATGGGAAACTTATTTTCTTTTATTTTTTTGACATTTCCATCATTTTTGCT
>NC_041388.1:66986914-66998788 GCF_002162155.2 Triticum dicoccoides
GGCCAAGTTACTAATGGCGCATCGTGGGGGTGGTGCGCCATTGCTAGTTCAACTAGGAATGGCGCACCACTCCCATGGTGCGCCATTAGTAGTTTTGAATTTTTTTTTAAAAACCTTTTTTACTAATGGCGCACCGCGGGAGTGGTGCGCCATTAGTAGTTCAACTAGTAATGGCGCACCACTCCCACGGTGTGCCATTAGTAGTTTTGATGAAAAAAAATTTAATTTTTTTTTACTAATGGCGCACCGTGGATGTGGTGCGCCATTAGTATTTGCACACTAATGGCGCACCAACACATGGTGCGCCATTAGTATATAGTAATGGCGCACCACATGTCTGGTGCGCCATTAGTGTCAATTCCATCTATAGCCCTTTTCCTAGTAGTGCCGACTTGAAGTCAAAGATGTAATGAAGATGTTAGGGGACTGCCTTGCGCACTATGGTACCATACAGCTAGGGATGAAGCATATATCGTTGACACAACTGAGGTATCATCAGCTTGTTTGGCTGGTTGCGGGACCCGACCTTGCCAGGTCTATTGCCTTCTGAAGTGCTCTTAGTTTTGTATATTCTTTTGTCGGCACATTTATATGCACTGGTGGCGACCATTGATGCCCAGTGTATGTAATCCGCGGCCATGTTGCGCTTTATTATGACCGGTAGCAAACTTTGATTCCCAGTGGTTGTAATATGCCGTAATTTCTTTATTGTATAGTCTAGGTTTATTCTTTGGTCGGTATGCTATAATTTAGGCCGGAAGGTTTAGTGGATCTCAGTGTTGTCGGTCTTTAGGCCGGCCCGTTACTCATATGGGCCAAAACGTGGGCCTATAATCATCATGGGCCATTAGCAGGTCTAAACCTATAGTTGTTTCCCACCTTTAACAGGCCATGGGCTACATATTCACTATAGTGACACTGGGCCTCCTACGGACCATAGAAACAATGGGCCCTCTACGGTCCGTAGAAACAACGGGCCGTATCATCAATGGGCCTTATATGGGCCATATGATCGATTGGCCAAACATGGGCCAAAAATAGACCGCATTATTGCCGTAAACGGGCTAGAGTTGGAGTCGTCCGTTCATGGGCTGACCATAATAGGACGTCGTTAATAGGCCGTATTTGATGACGTTATGAAAACGGCCCAACGTAATAACGGGCCACAAACGGGCCGACTGTAACCACGGGCTGAATTTGGCCTACAAGCAGAAAATGGCAGTAATGGGCCGTAAGTAACCTAATGCTGGAAATGAACCCAAGAATAAATGGGCCCTGAAAAGGCCGAAACATAACATGGGTTGCAAATGGCCTAATGGATTAATGGGACGTTAATGGGTATAAAGTGATACACTGTTCATTACGGGCCAGTTTCACCACTGGTCGTTAATGGGCCAAGAGTTACGAAGGGCCTCATATGGGCCGAAAGACGTCATGGGCCATACATGGGCCGGAACTTAAAATGGGCTAGAATCATATTGGATGGCCCAGATGATGCTACTGGGCCTAATTAGGATAGGTCGTAATGGGCCCTGGGTTAGCGGGCTGTAAACAGGCTTTACGTGGGCCGGCCCGCCACCTTTTGACCAAGTCAAATGGGCCGGCCTTTTCACAGGAATGGGCCTCTGTTCGGCCGTGCCACGTGTCGACGTATCATAGGCGCCTTCGGTCCAATGAGTGGAAGACATCTGTCCCAACGGTGAGCCAACACGTGTTTCCTTCAGCCAATGATGATTTTACACGTGGAAAATCCCCATTGGTCGAGGCTGTTAGTGGGTTATCGGATCCAAAACCGGAGCCGATAGCTTAACGTTGTTCTGTTGCGGTGGATGCCACGTGTCAGTCACCCTTGATGAAAGCACTTTTGTGACGCGCGATTTATCGTGGAAGTGGACACTTCCGTGATGATAATTTTGGTAATGTCATGGAACACTTCTACGACAGCATAGGTATGACTATCTTGATTCTGTCATAAAATCATCATGGATGTACATGCATGACAAAAAACGCGACCTACTGTGACAAACATGTATCATCACGGAAGTGTATTTTTTGTAGTGCATGCTGTGGATACGAGCAAAAGTATTCCATCCGCGATGAAGATACATGACGTGAGGGGCGGGAAAGTCAACGTCAACCAGCGTGCCTCCGTTCCCGCAGCCCCTCATATGCAACCTCAAGGTCTGGGGCGGATCGAGCTCCATCTCCCGAGCAAATGGAGCAGGGAGACGAAGGCAACGACGCGGTGGGTGGCGCAGCCTGATGAAGAACTCACGAGGCTGGTCCCCGACGTGGCCCTCCGTTGGTGGAGGCATCGTTGGCGGAGGCAAGGCCGGTGCGCCTGAAAGCACAAGTGCTCCCTAGGTGGTTTTGGTAATTAATGACAACATATCTCTTGTTGGACTAACGTTTCTATCTAGTATGTTTCAGATAAGTTCAACAATGGAGTGGCATGGACTAAAGGTTGTGGGAAGTTCTCCAAGATGCTAAGGACAAAGGATTGGCTAAAGCTTAAAGCTCAAGACTCTTCATTTTACATTTTAGTGATCCAAGATCACATTGAGTCCATAGGAAAAGCCAATACTATCAAGGAGGGATGAGGTGTTGATAATGAGCCTCTTGCTCAAGTGCTTAATGATATGCTCCAAAATCCTCAGCTACTGTCCCACTCCCACATATGACCTAAACCCAAAGCCAAACTCAGACCTACCGATTATTTCTATCCGGCGCCATCGAGTTTCACTTGTCATAAGCCACTTCCAAACCCTAATCAATTCGGTCTCACCGATGGGATCTCGGTCTCACTGAGATGGGCTTGCAAACTCTCTGTTACCTATTGCAATATCTTCGGTCCCACCGAGATATGCAATCAGTCCCACCGAGTTTGCTTGGCCAACTCTCTGTTTCGCTTATTACCCAAATCGGTCACCGAGTTTGAGTAATCGGTCAAACTGAGTTTTGGATTTACCCTAACCCTAGCACATCGGTCCCACCGAGTTGTTCCAGTCGGTCCCACCGAAAATCACTAACGGTCACTAGGTTTACTATTTCGGTCCGACCGAGTTTGTTGATTCGGTCCCATCGAGATTGGAAAACTGTGTGTAACGGTTGGATTTTGTGTGGAGGCTATATATACCCCTCCACCTCCTCTTCATTCGTAGAGAGAGCCATCAGACTAAGCCTACACTTCCAGCATCCTATTTCTGAGAAAGAACCACCTACTCATGTGTTGAGACCAAGATATTCCATCCTACCATATGAATCTTGATCTCTAGCCTTCTCCAAGTTGCTTTCCACTCAAATCTTCTTTCCACCAGATCCAAATCCTATGAGAGAGAGTTGAGTGTTGGGGAGACTATCATTTGAAGCACAAGAGCAAGGAGTTCATCATCAACACACCATTTGTTACTTCTTGGAGAGTGGTGTCTCCTAGATTGGCTAGGTGTCACATGGGAGCCTCCGACAAGATTGTGGAGTTGAACCAAGGAGTTTGTAAGGGCAAGGAGATCGCCTACTTTGTGAAGATCTACCTCTAGTGAGGAAATTCCTTCATGGGTGATGGCCATGGTGGGATAGACAAGGTTGCTACTTCATGGACCCTTCGTGGGTGGAGCCCTCCGTGGACTCGCGCAACCGTTACCCTTCATGGGTTGAAGTCTCTGTCAACGTGGATGTAGGATAGCACCACCTATCCGAACCACGGGAAAAACATCCGTGTCTCCAATTGCGTTTGAATTCTCCAAACCCTTCCCTTTACATTCTTGCAAGTTGCATGCTTTACATTCCGCTGCTCATATACTCTTTGCATGCTTGCTTGATATGTATTGTGTATGTTGAAATCGTGCCTAAAACTCCACTCAAACTAAAAAAGATTAAAAAATTGCAACTTCAGCACTGAGTGTCTAATCACCCCCCTCTAGACACACCTACTTCTAGATCCTACAAGTGGTATCAGAGCTTTGGTCTCCATTGCCTTGGTTTAATCACCATTGGAGGAAGATGGATGTGTCTACTTTAGGGAGTCTTAGACATAGAGTGCCTATTCTTGATGGAGAATATTTTCATGAGTGGAAAAATGAGATGCTTGTAATCTTCAATCAATATCATTTGAACAAGTATATTGCTAGCCCTTGTGCACCTCATATTGATCCTTTGCATCCTACCCTAGATGAAGATATTAACATGATTCGCAATCTTAGAACTATTGAGCTCATCATTAGAGGATTGCCCAAAAATTTGATTGCTAGTTTGCCTACTCTTAATTGTGCCTATACTATATGAAAATTTCTTGAGGAACGATTTCTCGATCATTCCTTGAAAAATTTGGATGAAATTCTCCATAAATCTATTGCCTTGAGTAAGATGAACTCTAGTGATCCTAGTTTTGGTGATTGTCTATTTGAGCTTACCAATCTCAAGCATGCTAAAGGAGATGTTGGAATCATTAGTGATATCGTATTCAAAGCTATAAGAGTTCATAAAAGTGACCACTTTGATGATCATTTATCTAATGAATTACCCTCTCTAGGAAATGATGAGTCAAAAGATCATGGTGAACACGGGTACTATGATGATGATGATGATGATGATAGTGACTTCGATCTTGATGATGAAATGAGACATTTTGGTCTTACGGCAAATCTTCGGGGATATGCGTCAGGAGGAAAGGAATGGGTTCTTGATAGTGTATGTACTGATCATATGACCGGAGATGAAGAGATGTTCCGTGAGCTTGCTGAAAATGACGGCCCTCGAAAATATGTCACCTTTGGTGATAATTCAAAGGGTAAAGTGGTTGGCCTTGGTAAGGTGGCCATCTCACATGATAGTTCCATTCAAAATGTCATGCTCGTTGAATCTCTCGGTTACAACTTACTTTCAGTATCTAGACTTGCTAATTTCGGTTTGAATGTCCTATTTACTGAGGTAGATTGCCAAGTATTTCGTCGAGACAATCATAAAATGGTCTTTACCGGTATGCGTAGAGGTGATCTTTACATTGTGGATTTCTCTAAAAAGGCACAACCTAAAACTTGCTTTATTGCTAAATCCTCAAAAGGTTGGTTGTGGCATAGACGACTAGGTCACGTTGGCATGAGAAACCTTGACAAGCTTACTAAAGAAAATCATATCCTTGGAGTTAACGATGTCATATTTGATAAGGGTAGACTTTGCAGTGCTTGTCAAGCAGGTAAACAGGTTGGAGGAAGGCATCCCGTGAAGAACATCATGACCACAAGGAGGCCACTCGAGCTACTTCATATGGATCTTTTTGGTTCCAACGCCTACAAGAGTCTCGGTGGAAATTCTTTTGGTCTAGTTATAGTTGATGATTTTTCAAGATTTACGTGGGTGTTCTTTCTTAATGACAAGTCACAGGTCCAGAAGATCTTCAAAAACTTCGCTAGGAAGGCCCAAAATCAGTTTGACGTGAAGATCAAGAAGGTTCGGAGTGACAATGGAACGGAGTTCAAGAACGCAAATGGGGACACCTTTCTTGACGAAGAAGGGATTTTACACGAGTTCTCGGCTACGTACACACCTCAACAAAATGGAGTTGTTGAGAGGAAGAACCGGACGCTCATGGAAATGGCAAGAACGATGTTTGATGAATACAAGACTCCGAAGCACTTTTGGGCATAAGCGGTTGAGACAGCTTGTCACGCAACAAATCGCTTGTATCTTCACAAGCTAGTCGGCAAGATGGCATACGAGCTCCTCACCGGTAACAAACCCCAAGTTGGATACTTTCGAGTATTCGGCTCAAAGTGCTACATTCTCGACAAGCATCGTCGTTCAAAATTTGCTCCTAAATGTCATGAAGGTTTTCTACTTGGTTATGGCTCAAACTCTCACACTTACCGTGTCTACAACAATTTCACCCGAAAGGTTGAAGAGACGGTAGATGTGAAGTTTCATGAATCTAATGGCTCGCAAGTAGAGCAATTGCCAATTGATGTAGGAGACAAAGACCCTTCAGAAGCAATCCAAGACTTGTCCATTGGCAAAATTCGTCCAACGGAGGTGAAGGAGAGTACCTCGTCCGTCCAAGTGGAAGCTTCTACTTCACGACAAGGTGAACCAAGAATTGATACGGAAGCATCCACAAGTGGGACACACCAAGATGAAGAAGACGAGGAAGTACATCAAGACAAACATCAACAACCTCCTTCTCCACCACGACAAGAGAATGACAACGTCAACAATGAACAAGGCCAAGAAGAAGAACAAGATGAAGAAGATGTTCAACGAAGACCCAAGAAAAAGCTCTCACGAGTTCGAGCAAGAATTGCCAAAGATCATCCCGTCGAGCAAATCCACAATGATATACAAACCGGGAGAATCACTCGCTCAAAGACTTGTTTAGCTAAATTTTCTGAAAACTATTCATTCATCTCTAGCATTGAACCTATGAAGGTTGAAGAAGCATTGGAAGATCCGGATTGGATAAACGCTATGCATGAAGAGCTACACAACTTTGAGAGAAACCAAGTTTGGACATTGGTTGAGAAGCCAGACAACAACCACAACATCATTGGTACCAAATGGGTGTTTCGCAACAAGCAAGATGAAGATGGACAAGTGGTTCGCAACAAAGCACGTCTCGTCGCCCAAGGGTACACACAAGTCGAAGGTATGGACTATGGTGAGACATATGCTCCCGTTGCTAGACTTGAGTCCATTCGCATCTTACTTGCCTATGATAATCACCATAACATCACCTTGTACCAAATGGACATTAAAAGTGCTTTTCTAAATGGTGAAATAGAGGAGGAAGTTTATGTCAAACAACCTCCCGGCTTTATCAATCCTAAGAAACCAAATCATGTTTACAAACTTCACAAAGCTCTTTATGGTCTTAAACAAGCTCCTAGAGCATGGTATAAATGTTTAACCAAGTTCCTTATTACAAGTGGTTTTGAAATTGGTAAAATTGATTCTACTCTTTTTACTAAAAGGGTTAATGGAGAACTATTTGTATGCCAAATTTATGTTGATGATATCATATTTGGTTCAACTAACCCTCTCTTTAGTGAAAAGTTTGGAAAGCTAATGTCAGAGAAGTTTGAGATGTCTATGATGAGTGAACTCAAATTCTTTCTCGGTTTGCAAATCAAGCAAACTAAGGAAGGTACATTTGTCTCTCAAACAAAGTACACCAAGGACTTATTCAAGAAGTTCAATATGCAAGAATGCAAAGGTATGTCTACACCCATGCCTACTAGTGGACATAATGATTTGACCAAAGATGGTGAACCGGTTGATCAAAAGGTTTATCGCTCTATGATTGGTTCATTGCTATACCTATGTGCTTCATGTCCCGATATTATGCTAAGTGTGTGCATGTGTGCACGATATCAAGCTGCTCCTAAAGAATGTCATCTTAAGGCCGTGAAAAGGATAGTGAGATACTTAATTCATACACCAAACTTTGGCATTTGGTATCCTAAGAGGTCTTCTTTTGATCTTGTTGGCTATTCCGACTCGGATTATGCCGGAGACAAGGTTGATAGAAAGTCCACTTCGGGTACTTGTCAGTTTCTTGGTAGATCTCTTGTGTCTTGGTCTTCCAAGAAACAAAACTCGGTATCCTTATCCACCGCTGAAGCGGAATACATTGCCGCTGGTTCATGTTGTGCTCAATTACTTTGGATGACCCAAACTCTTAAAGATTATGGGATCTATGTGAAACATGTTCCACTACTTTGTGACAATGAAAGTGCTATCAAAATTGGTCATAATCCTGTACAACATTCTCGAACTAAGCATATTGAAGTTCGTCATCATTTCATTCGAGACTATGTTGCTAAGGGTGACATTAATCTTAAGCATGTTCGCACCGATAAGCAATTAGCGGATATATTTACTAAACCTCTTGATGAGAAAGTGTTTTGCAGGTTGAGAGGAGAATTGAACATCATTGATGCTTCGAACTTGGAGTAGAAACTCCATTGGATACATGCAAGACATGAGCTTATGACTAATCCATGATATATCTCTTATGATGACTATATTGTGTCTTGGATATATTTGTACCTTGCATGTTGTCTAACCCATGTAGGTGCTTGGTTGAATCTAATTCCATGAGATTGAAACTCACTTACATCATGAGCAATCTCTACATCACCAAGTTTCTAATCAATGGTGGTTGAAGACAAGGAAGCACAAAACCATTCAAACATATCCTTTGACAAATTCTATGTTGAGCTTCATGATTGTCATTTTTGGATACACAAGTGCTCTTCCTTGCAAGAACTAACCCATGTAGGTAGATGAACTCAAACTCGAAGTGGTGCTCCCAACTCTTGATGAACTACATCAACCTTGAGCACCCACACAAGTTCAACTACATGAGCAAGAACCACACCACCACCCAAGGTATGTTATTCCATCTTAGAGAAGCTTTACTCCAAGACATGAGTCAAAGCAACTCAACAAGATGTGAATACATCAAGATGCTTAAACGAAAAATGGTAACCCCATTTTGAGCCTAAACGGTGAGTATGACCTATGATCAAGTGTTCTCACTTGACTCCTAAGTCAATATACTCTAACACAGGTGACTATGTCACCGCCCAACTCTAGATGAAGTTCTCTTGTGTTCTTTTCTATGTTATTGCATTTGTCTCATGCATGTTTATTTTCTTTCTCTTTTTCAAAAACAAAAAAACTTCATCTAGATCTTTCAGTTTCTTCTATTTTCTTTTCGTTTTTGTTCTGCATCTTCTGCATTCAATTCCTTGCAAGTCCTTCAGGTAATTCATTGCAAACCTTTGTGAGATCCTACATGTCTAGTCAGCTGAGGTGACAAGTGTTTTTCTCTATGTGAACTCGGTTTCACCGACTTGTAATTTTTGGTCCAACCGAATCTTTTCGGTACCACCGAAACATGCCACTCGGTGCCACCGACTTTGCAATAGGAAAAACAGTTTGCCACTTGTTCTACATTTCTTCTGATCCAGCTCCACTCAATGAATCTTGTCCTCTGCAAGCATCATAGTTTTATCCATTGCTTTGTGCTGAGTCTCAAGGACCAAACCTATACGACGGATTCCAGAAAGCCCTTCTTGGAAATTGATGTCAAAGGGGGACAGAGAGAGATCACATAAAAGCTCAAGGGGGAGAGAAAGTCTCAAGGACCAAACCTACAAGAGAGAAAGAGATTTCCAGGGGGATAGAAAATACTCAAGGATCCCAGATGCTTGATGTTCAAGAGGAGAGATGTCACATGTCTTTTGGGGGGAAAGACATGTTCATATGTGCTCATTTGTATCTGTCAGCTCTGATTTTCTGTTCCCTATCTTCTCCCAATATCCCATGTAAGATTCAGGGGGAGCAAGGCACCTAAGGGAAATAAATCAGTCAAATTCATTGCATATCTTTATTCTTGGGGACATGTTGAATCCAATGTGGTACCTAGTACTCACTCTCTACATGTCATCCCAGTCTTGGTATTCTTGTCGTTTCTTTTGTTTGCTCTGGCTAGTGCATGTACCTATGTTATCTAACTTTGTTTGTGCAGGTTCCTTCCATCCTAAGCCAACCAAAGACTACAAGGTAAGTGTATGCATCAAAAATCATGAGTGTGAGGAATTCTTGCTTATGTACATACTGTTTGCAAGAAGAACTCATGAGCATGAAGGTATTTTCCTTGATAATCTTTTGCTCTGATGCATATGGCCAAGATACATGTAACACATTGCCCACTCTGTCATGGTTATGCTCTCACATGCCTCTATATTTCATATTTACATGAGTTCATACATGTAGGGGGAGCCTATGCTTGTTACATGTACTTCCAAAGCTTTGCTTGCTGTTCTTTATATCTTTATCTAAAGCTTTGATGTATGTTGCCATCAATTACCAAAAAGGGGGAGATTGAAAGCACAAGTGCTCCCTAGGTTGTTTTGGTAATTAATGACAATATATCTCTTGTTGGACTAACATTTCTATCTAGTATGTTTCAGATAAGTTCAACAATGGAGTGGCATGGACTAAAGGTTGTGGGAAGTTCTCCAAGATGCTAAGGACAAAGGATTGGCTAAAGCTTAAAGCTCAAGACTCTTCATTTTACATTTTAGTGATCCAAGATCACATTGAGTCCATAGGAAAAGCCAATACTATCAAGGAGGGATGAGGTGTTGATAATGAGCCTCTTGCTCAAGTGCTTAATGATATGCTCCAAAATCCTCAGCTACTTTCCTACTCCCACATATGACCTAAACCCAAAGCCAAACTCGGACCTACCGATTATTTCTATCTGGCGCCACCGAGTTTCACTTGTCATAAGCCACTGCCAAACCCTAATCAATTCGGTCTCACCGATGGGATCTCGGTCTCATCGAGATGGGCTTGTAAACTCCCTGTTACCTGTTGCAATATCTTCGGTCCCACCGAGATATGGAATCGGTCCCACCGAGTTTGCTTGGCCAACTCTCTGTTTCGCTTATTACACAAATCGGTCCCGCCGAGTTTGAGTAATCGGTCAAACCGAGTTTTGGATTTACCCTAACCCTAGCACATCGGTCCCACCGAGTTGTTCCAGTCGGTCCCACCGAAAATCACTAACGGTCACTAGGTTTACTATTTCGGTCCGACCGAGTTTGTTGATTCGGTCCCACCGAGATTGGAAAACTGTGTGTAACGGTTGGATTTTGTGTGGAGACTATATATACCCCTCCACCTCCTCTTCATTCGTAGAGAGAGCCATCAGACTAAGCCTACACTTCCAGCATCCTATTTCTGAGAAAGAACCACCTACTCATGTGTTGAGACCAAGATATTCCATTCCTACCATATGAATCTTGATCTCTAGCCTTCCCCAAGTTGATTTCCACTCAAATCTTCTTTCCACCAGATCCAAATCCTATGAGAGAGAGTTGAGTGTTGGGGAGACTATAATTTGAAGCACAAGAGCAAGGAGTTCATCATCAACACACCATTTGTTACTTCTTGGAGAGTGGTGTCTCCTAGATTGGCTAGGTGTCACTTGGGAGCCTCCGACAAGATTGTGGAGTTGAACCAAGGAGTTTGTAAGGGCAAGGAGATCGCCTACTTCGTGAAGATCTACCGCTAGTGAGGCAAGTCCTTCGTGGGCGATGGCCATGGTGGGATAGACAAGGTTGCTACTTCGTGGACCCTTCGTGGGTGGAGCCCTCCGTGGACTCGCGCAACCGTTACCCTTCGTGGGTTGAAGTCTCCATCAACGTGGATGTAGGATAGCACCACCTATCTGAACCACGGGAAAAACATCCGTGTCTCCAATTGCGTTTGAATTCTCCAAACCCTTCCCTTTACATTCTTGCAAGTTGCATGCTTTACATTCCGCTGCTCATATACTCTTTGCATGCTTGCTTGATATGTATTGTGTATGTTGAAATTGTGCCTAAAACTCCACTCAAACTGAAAAAGATTAAAAAATTGCAACTTCAGCACTGAGTGTCTAATCACCCCCCTCTAGACGCACCTACTTCTAGATCCTACAACGCCGCCCCGTCCCCCTCTTCACCGAGCACCATGCTGACCTCGGCCTCGCCCCTCCCCCTTCCTCTCATGGCCGGCTCCGCCGCCGCAGGCTCTTGGGAAGGAGGGACGCACTGTCGAGTAGAGACTCTCGCCGCCACCGTCGAAGGGCCGACACCCCCTCTCGCCATGGCAGATGGAAGAACGGAGCCGAGGTGGAAGGAGAGGAATGGTGAAAGATTATGGGATGCCATCCCCGTCCCCCTTCTTACAAAGGGGCGGGGTCGGGGCTCAGCCGCCCCACTCAGCCAATCCGGCCATCGAGGGCGTAGGGAATAGGGACCGACCGGTTGCTCCAATCAGCAACGACCCGGTTTCCCGCCTTATTATTTAAGGTCTGTGCTCCCCCCC
>NC_041388.1:66999199-67017079 GCF_002162155.2 Triticum dicoccoides
ACCAGCCACCTCGGGGGGCACAGGGGACACGTGGCGAGCAAGCAGAAATCAAGGGGACGGGTGAGGCGACCGTTCTCCACCCCGTGATAGCGGGGTGCGGGCGCCTTGAAGACCACGACCCAATTCCACTCAGTAAATGAGCCGCGCCTCTACAGTTTCCTCTTTTTATGGGGAAGGCATGAGCCGCCTCTTTACCACGATGTGACGCATGCGTGCAGAAACCGCCCCATGCGTGATCCCCATGTCACGCATGACCCCCCCCTACGTCGCACGTTCAACGCGGGTCGTGGGGAAGAGCAGCGGATGGAAAAGTTACTGCAGTAAAAATCCGCCCCGCCTTCCCGCGCACCTGTCGGCGTTCTGGGAACGGGGGTCCCCAGACCTGCCTGCCTGCAGCCCACGGCGTGGCCAAGCAGCAGGCCGTACGGCCCATCTTCACCAACAAAGCATCCAAGACCCTTCCGAGGGTCCAAGCCTCACGAGGCGGACGACGCAAGACCTCCTCCCGAGTGGCCTAGTCATGCAGGCTCGCGAGGGGCGGAGATATCAAGGCAGGGCAAACCTCACGAGGCTCTCGTGATGTAAGCCATGACGATCGATACCAGGCGGGCGCTAGCGTGCAGTGTCCTTGTTTCCTCTTTGGTGCAAAGGGGGCAAGTGCAGCCGCGTAGTACAGAGGCATCAGGCAAAGGTTGCCATTTCGGTGCAACAAGACCAAGACCATGAACTGCAAGACGGAGGTCATTGTGGAGCCCAAGACGGCGTCACCACCAGAGCTTTGTGCAGGCGAAGACTACTTTTGTCAGGATGGCTCGTACTAGCTGTCCCCCTTTGAATTTGCCGCCGTTGTTGGCTCCCTTCCCGCTCGATATTTGGGAAGAGGACCAAGGCCTCTATAAATAGGACTAGCCACCACAGTAGAGAAAAAGGCTCATCAGACCCCGAGATACACACAAGTCCGAAAGGACAAGAACACCTCAACCTCAGGAGGCTGTTCTTCCCCTTGTATTGTTCATCATCAGCCCAAGAGGCAATCCACCACCTCCACACTGGAGTACGGTATTACACCATAACGGTGGCCTGAACCAGTATAAACCCCGTGTCTTTCTGTGTTGTGAGTTCATTGAGTTTGTCCGCAAGATCTTAGCGAGCTAGAGCGTAGATCGGTAGGAGGGAAAGACTTCGTGCGCACCCTAGTGTTTGAACCTTAAGGGTTAACTGGAGCCCCACATCCGACATTTGGCGCGCCTGGTAGGGGTGCGCCGGTGCTTCTCTCCACCAACCAGCACCCCGTGCCGCCGCACTACGCTCCCATGGCAGGTGCCCCGCCACCAAGCTCTACGGTCAACACCAGCAGCAGGGAGTCTGGGTACTAAGCCCTGGCCCCTGCTCTGCGGCGAGTACAGTGGCCGGCCAAGTTCACGCCAGAGATGCCGCCGCGTTATGATGGCGCGGCAGACTCGGTGTTGTTCCTGCTAGCATACGAGGAGGCCGTCCTCGAAGCTGGAGGTGACGACAAGATCATGGCAAACTTGTTCTCCTTGGCCCTAGCCAGCGAGCCGTGCGCTTGGCTGCTCAACCTCCCGGGATCCACAGTGATGTCCTGGGGGGAACTCCGCGACCTCTTCACTGCGTGCTACGCGGCGCCGGCACACCACGCAGTCATGACACTGCTGGGTGGCTCCCAAGCACCTCCTTCAGATCGCCACATCAATCCTTTCTTCCGTCAGATTGGGGCAGTCTACAAGCGCCCGGGGGCTCCGCCGGGTTGGGCTGCGCCGGAGGCCGACCTCACCTTCGACTCAGAAGACCACCCCGGCTCCACCACCGGCTCAGGGACGCTCTTGATTCTCTGCACGCCCACCATCTGCAACGTGGCCGTCACCAAGACCCTCGTCGATGGCGGCGCCGGCCTCAACTTGCTCTCTGTGGAAGCCTTCAGCCTTCTTCATGTGCCGCTCGAACGGCTCGGCCTCAGCAAGCCCTTCACAGGAGTGGGTGGTGGGGCTGCTCACCCTCTGGGGCAGATCCGCCTCCCTGTCACCTTTGGCATGCGAGACAACTATCGCATCGAGCTGGTGGACTTTGATATCGCCCGCATCGGTCTCCCATACAATGCCATCCTCGGGTACCCGGCTCTCGCTCTGTTCATGGCGGCAACTCACCCAGACTACAACCTCATCAAGATGCCAGGGAGCAAGGGCATCCTCACCATCAAGGGGAACACTAAGGAGGCCGTGACGGCGCGCAGGCTCGCCTTCAAGACCGCAGCAGCAGCGCAGCTAGCCGGCACCGGTGCACCCGAGGCCAAGGAGACCGCGCCTAGCAAGAAAAAGCAGTTGTTCACCCAAGACAAGGCGGAGACCAAGCAGGTGCCGGTTAACGAGGGCGGTTCTTCAGGAGCCACCTTCACCATAGGAACCGACCTTGACCCGGGACAAGAAGAAGCTTTGGTGAGGTTTTTGCACGCAAACAAGGAGATATTCGCGTGGGAGCCCAATCAACTGGTAGGGGTCTCGAGATAGGTAATCCAACATCATCTAAGGGTGTGCCCCAACGTACGCCCCGTGAAGTAGCGAGCAAGATGGCAGTCCACTGAGAAGCAGGCCTTCATCGTCCAAGAGACACACAAGCTGGAGGCGGCAGGTACCATCTGAGAAGTTCGATACCCCGAATGGCTGGCGAACCCCGTTGTAGTACCGAAGAAAGGTGGGAAGGAACGGATGTGCGTCGACTTCACCAACCTCAAAGCCTGCCCCCAAGATCTGTTCCCCCTTCTCCACATCGATCAAATCGTCGAGTCCACCGCCGAGTGCGATTTGTTGTCTTTCTTGGATGCATTCTTTGGATACCATCAGATCAAGATGGCTGTGGAGGATGTGGAGAAGACAGCCTTCTTGACACCATGTGGGGTGTACTGCTACACCTGCATGCCTTTCAGCCTTCGCAACGCGGGCACAACCTTTAAGCGGCTGATGCACATCGCCTTGGGGCAGCAGCGCGGCAGGAACACAGAGGCCTACGTTGATGACATAGTGGTCAAATCTCGCGAGGCGAGGACGTTGATTCAAGACTTGGAGGAGACCTTTGAGAGTTTGCGCCTGGTGAACTTGAGGCATAACCCGGAGAAGTGTGTGTTTGGTGTCCCCTCTGGCAAGCTGCTAGGGTTTCTCGTATCCCACAGAGGGATCGAGGCGAACCCGGAGAAGATCAAGGCCATCAAAGATATGAGCCCACCAGAGACCCTCAAGGAGATGCAAAAGCTGGCAGGACGGGTGACTGCGTTAGGGTGTTTCATCTCTAAGCTAGGCGAGCGCGTCTTACCCATCCTTAAGCTCATGAAGAAGAAAGGCCCCTTCGAGTGGATCCCGGAGGCCGACTGGGCCTTCCAAGACCTCAAGAAATACCTCACTAGCCCCCCGGTGATGGTGGCGCCATGGCCTCTCAAGCCTCTGGTACTCTACCTCACCGCCACCCCATATTCTGCCAGCGCGGCGCTGGTGTTGGTTCGGGAGGAGCGCAAAGACAAGGGTGTGCCGCACCAAGCCAGAGCTGATGCAGCGCGGGGTCAGGAAGGCACACCGGGGCCATCAGTGGCGGAAGATCAAGCTCGACAGGGCAACGTCACGGAAACTCCTGAGGATGGCCAAGTCTCAGGAAACCCTCCACCTCAGGATACGCCACAATCTCCACAAGACCTGAGCCTCATCAGTGTGCCAGCCCTCGCCGAGCACCCGGTGTACTTATCAACACCTTACTGCGGGACGCAAGGGCACGCTACCCCATGCCACAAAAGCTCCTGCTCGCACTTCTGGTGGCCTCGCGCAAGCTGCCGCACTACTTCCAGGGCACCCCATCAAGGTCGTCTCGTCTTACCCATTGGAGAGGGTACTCAGGAGCCCAAACTCATCCGGAAGGGTCTCTGAATGGAACATCGAGCTGCAAGCATTCCAGCTGGAGTTCAGCACCACCAGGGTCATGAAGGGAGCCGCACTCGCCAATTTTGTGGTAGAATGGATAGATGCCCCGGCTCTTGAGGAAGGAGAAGACCGGTCCACCTCCCTAGGAAGTGAGGCGCCAGACGACTGGGTCATGTATTTTGATGGCGCCTTTGCGCACCAGGGCGCGGGGGCTGGAGCAGTGCTCATCTCGCCCACTCAGGACAAGCTTTACTATGCCGTGCAACTCTGCTTCCAGCACGTCGAGAAGGTCTCCAACAATATCACAGAATACGAAGGCCTCATAGCCGGCCTAAAGGCTGCGGCGGCTATGGGGGTGATGCGCCTTACCGTCAAGGGTGACTCGTAGCTCCTCGTCAACTTCTCCAACAAAGTGTACGAGCCAAAGGACGAGCACATGGAGGCCTACCTTGCGGAGGTGCGAAAGATGGAAAAGCAGTTCGCAGGCTTGGAGCTGCACCACGTGCCCCGGGGCACCAACAAGGAAGCCGACGACATCGCCAAGAGAGCATCCAAGCGGCAACCGCAAGAGCCCGGCGTCTTCGAAGAGCGTCTCTTCAAGCCGTTAGCTACGACACTTCTTTCAAGCACGACTCAGTCTTGGGAGGAGCTCCCACAGCCCCCGGCCACGGGAGCCCCAGCTTGCGGCCCAACCTCAGGGGCTCGGCTACTCTTGGCGCTCGATCCCTAGGAGGAGTGCTGGACCAAGGGGTTCAAGGAGTACCTGATGCACGGGACACTGCCGGAGAAGGAAGAAGACACAAAGCGCGTGGCCCGACAGGCCACGGCATACTGCATTCAAGATGGCGAGTTGTATAGGAAACGGCCGAACGATGTCACGTTGCGCTGCATCTCCAGCGATCAAGGGAGGGAGCTGCTGATTGACATACACGGCAGGGACTGTGGACATCACTCATCATCACGGACCCTCGTCGGCAAGGACTTCCGCAGCGGATTCTATTGGCCCACATCACTCAACGATGCAGCCGAGCTGGTGAAGTCCTGCGAAGCTTGCCAATTCCATGCCAAGCAAATCCATTAGCCTGCTCAGGGCCTCGAAACCATCCCGCTCATGTGGTCGTTCGCGGTCTGGGGGCTAGACATCCTAGGCCCGTTCCCACGAGCACCAGGGGGATACCGTTATCTCTACATCACCATCGACAACTTCACCAAGTGGGCGGAAGTGGAAGCCGTCCGAACCATCCCAGCGGGCTCTGCTGTCAAGTTCATCAAGGGCCTCGTGAGCCACTTCGGGGTCCCCAACCGTATCATCACAGATAACAGCTCACAGTTTACTAGTAACCTCTTTAAAACCTATTGTGCTAACCTTGGAACGCAGATCTGCTACGCTTTGGTGGTCCACCCCAGGAGCAATGGCCAGGCTGAGCGCGCCAACGCTGCCATCCTGAGGGGCCTCAAGACCAGGACCTTCAAGAAGAAGCTGGAGGCCTGCGGCAGGGGCTGGCACGACGAGCTCTAGTCCGTGTTGTGGTCCATCCGCACCACCGCTACCAAGCCATTGGGCGGGACTCCGTTCTTCCTCGTCTACGGAGCTGAAGCAGTCCTCCGTCAATAGGTCAAGCATCACTTCGCCCGGGTCCTGGCGTTTGACGAAACGTAGCAGGACACCATGCGGGGGATGGATCTCGTGCCGCGGGAGGAACGTCGTTGCGAAGCTGCATTAAGGGCAGCAAGGTACCAGCAAGCGCTGCGGCGTTACCACTGCTGCAACATTCGCTCCAGGACGCTCGAGACGGGTGACCTGGTCCTGAGGCGAGTCCTCTCCAGGGAAGGGTTGCACAAGCTCTCACCCATGTGGGAGGGCCCGTTTAGGGTCGTCCACATCTCCAGGCCTGGCGCCGTCCGCCTGGAGACGCAAGAGGGGACACCTATCCAAAACACCTGGAACATCCAGCACCTCCGGAAGTTCGACCCATGAAGCAAGGCCCAGAGCCTATGAAGCAAGGCCCAGAGCCTGTGAAGCAAGGCCCAGAGCCTGTGAAGAAAGGCCCAGAGCCTATGAAGAAAGTCCCAGAGCCTGTGAAGAAGGCCCGGTGCCAGTGAAGAATCGCCGCACTTGACACTCTCATGTAATAATGAGTTGGGGATGTACATGCCCCGGAGTCTCAGGAGCGCCGGCCTCAGGCCCTGGGGCTCCCTCCCATGCCTAGTGGACAACACTTAGCTCCGCGCTGGTGAGAAGGCTTGAAGACTAGATTAGGTGCCGAACGCGACTTTTCATTTGGTTTTCGCAGTT
The DNA here is from genome assembly GCF_002162155.2 of Triticum dicoccoides. Lineage (NCBI taxonomy): Eukaryota > Viridiplantae > Streptophyta > Magnoliopsida > Poales > Poaceae > Triticum > Triticum dicoccoides. Next base: position 67,005,416 of record NC_041388.1, read on the forward strand.
GGCTCGTTTCTCCTTAACCAAAGTTTGGCTTTGGCGTTCCTTGCTGATTTGGTTCCTTCGCCTTTTACCACGTTTTTCGGCTCTGGTTTGCTCATGATCTCTCTCTCGCATACCTCGCGAGGGGGCTAGGCACGTGCCCTCGTGAGCATTTTTCTTCTCTCCGCCTTCTCGCGAGTCACCCTTGTTCGAGCCTGGAAGCTGGTGCATCTCTCCTAATCCGTGCCCCTCGGGTACCGTGATGCAAAGCGCCAAGTCAAGGTTTGGGTGAATGGAAAATCCTCTAGTGCACCCCCTAACAATTTTTTTGCAGTTTTTGAGCAAACGCGGTCATCTCGTGAAGGAAAGGGCATCCCAAACGTGCCAGGTTAGGTTATCTTTGCGCAAAATAACAACACGGCATGGGAATAACACGCACGTTGCATTAACCAAGAACCATAGTTCGATACACGCCCCTCTGGGCCCATGCTGGTTTCATTTTCTGATGCAGGAAAAAAGGAAAAATCTAAACAAAGCGGCGTTTCAGCAATCCACGGAGGCAGGCCCTTTGCGACGCCCCGTGCCTAGCCAGACCCCTCCTCACGCTTCACGGAGGCACGGCGACAAGATGACCCGCTGCCTCCTTTGAAGCAAGTGCGGCGGCGCGGCGGCTGGTCGTAGCCACCACTGCTGGAGCTGTCACTGGAGGAAGAGCCGCAGTAGCTGGAAGAGGCGTGGTCGCCGTCGAGGGCAGGCTCACACTCATCCTCGTCGCGACCGTCACCAAGGCCGAGCACCTCCTCACCGTCGTTCGTCTCGGGGCAGCACCCAGCGCGGAGACCATCTTCCCCGAACACCCTCGCATAGAGGGTCGGCCCACTGTCATACTTGAAGTGGAGTGTGCATCGCCTGCCTAGGCCATGCGCGCGGGCGAACGTCTGCCAGCCACGGGCCAGGGCTATGTTGCCCGCGGCGGAAGTCTCGATCGTGACCCATGAGGCCTTGCTGCAACAACTATCCACCTGCAACCAGAGCCCGCCTGGACCAGGGGCCGGCAGTTCATCGACAAGGAAGCGCGGAAGCTGGAGCCAGTTGCCAGCCGGGTTCTCCGACCGGAAAACGAACTCCAGCGACAGCTCCGCTGAATGGAAGCGCGGGCGGGGAGGCCGCGCCACCATCGTGCGCCTCCCCTCGTCATCTGGACTGACATGGTTGGGACGGGCCCCTCCGCGTGCCGTGGCGCCACCTTGACGGTGGTCCACGGCGAGGGTCGCAGCGTGCTTGCGCGGACGGCCGCGGCCACGCTTGGGCGCCGGGGAACCGGGGCCCTCGCGAGGGGCCTTCGCCTTCTTGGTGGCAAAGAACTTCCTTCGTGGCGCCATTGGAAGCACTAGAAGCAATGAAGCAAAGAAGAAGCGAGCAAGCGAGGAAGAGATGGGCAACAGGGGCTCCGCCCCCCTCCCCATTTATAACAAGAGAAGACCAACCGGCGTCTCCCACGATCGTAGGTAATGATGGTTTCCCTTGCATGTCGCAGGGACTTGTCAAGTCGTGCAGTCGTCGAGGCCGCGTGGGGAAGCGGAGACGCCCACATACAATCAACCGCCATGCGTCAACTGAGGTCGCGGGCTTTTGGGGCCCGTGGTGCTCCGAAGTTGACCCTTGGCTTCGCCGCAAAGCCAAGCCCGAGCGCACCTTGGGCCCGGGGGCTGCTGTCGGCGTTCTAGGAACGGGGGTTCCCAGACCTACCTGCCTGCGGCCCATAGCGTGGCCAAGCAGCAGCCGTACGGCCCATCTTCACCAACAAAGCATCCAAGACCCTCACGAGGGTCCAAGCCTCGCGAGGCGGACGACGCAAGACCTCCTCCCGAGCGGCCTAGTCAGGCAGGCTCGCGAGGGGCGGAAATATCAAGGCAGGGCAAACCTCATGAGGCTCTCGTGACGTAAGCCATGACGATCGACACCAGGTGGGTGCCAGGCGGGCGCCAGCGCGCGCATCGTCCTTGTTTCCTCTTTGGTGCAAAGGGGGCAAGCGCAGCCGCGGAGTACCGTGGCATCAAGCAAAGGTTGCCATTTCGGTGCAACAAGACCAAGACCATGGACTGCAAGACGGAGGTCATCGTGGAGCCCAAGACGGTGTCACCACCAGAGCTTTTTGCAGGCGAAGACTACTTTTGTCAGGATGGCTCGTACTAGCTGTCCCCCTTTGAATTTGCCCGCCGTTGTTGGCTCCCTTCCCGCACGATATTTGGGAAGAGGACCAGGGCCTCTATAAATAGTACTAGCCACCACGGTAGAGAAAAAGGCTCATCAGACCCCGAGATACACACAAGCCCGAAAGCACAAGAACACCTCAACCTCAGGAGGCTGTTCTTCCCCTTGTATTGTTCATCATCAGCCCAAGAGGCAACCCACCACCACCACACTGGAGTAGGGTATTACACCACAACGGTGGCCCAAACTAGTATAAACCACGTGTCTTTCTGTGTTGTGAGTTCGTCGAGTTCGTCCGCAAGATCTTAGCGAGCTAGAGCGTAGATCGGTAGGAGGGAAAGACTACGCGTGCACCCCAGTGTTCTATCCTTGATGGTTAGCCGGAGCCCCACATCCGATAGCACCGTTCTGGGCCTAGCTTAACAACGCGTCGCGCTTATGTGTGGCCCAGGACCGGGGACTCCTGTCAGTGTACAAAAGTAGGGGCTCTCCTTCTGCACCCCTTTACTTGTGCACGGGCAGTCAGAGCCGTGCCCACGGCCGCACTGAGCAGGGCAGAGGAGGGATGCGGGAGCGGAAGACAGCCATAGCAACGCCAAGACTAGGGGCGCAAAGAGAGCAAGAGGGAGAGGGGGACTCCCCCGGCAAGATCCTTGCCGGGGCAACTTGCCTGACGCCAGCAGAGCGTGCCACCCTTGAGCCCAAGGGTTTTCGACGCCATCAGCCACATCAAAACCAAGGCTCGGGAGGCACCTCCATGATGGCATGCAAATCTTTGTGGAGATCATAAATACACAAGATCAGATGAGAACCAGAACACGATGATCCTTGGCGAGATCCTTGCCAAGGAAACCCACGAGACCCTCGGCAAGATCCTTGCCGGGGACGACCGCGATGCCACGGCAAGACCCTTGCCGGGCCCCCAGTAAGACCCTTGCCGAGGACATCTGCGGGGCCGCAGCCAGGCCCACGTCTGCCAAGACTCCATCGCCGCTCCCATGCAGCTGCTAGCTCAACCAGTTGGGCAGACGTCTGCGTGGCAGCATGCAGCCTCCACACCGACTCAGCAAGCACCTACGTGGTGGCATGCAGATCTTCGTGAAGGCTCCGCCATCACGGCAGCCCAGCAGCCAGCCAACGTGGCGCTACAACACCTCGTCAGCTCGGACGCACGTCGGAGCCAGGCGAGGCGGCGACAACTGGGACGACCTTCCTTGCCGTCCCCGATAAAGCAAGAGGGGCACGTCGGTAGCGCAATAAATGTGTTTCTCCAACGGTGCCAGAGGATAGACTCAGCCACTGTACACCTTTCCACCTCCTGTGTGCCACTGTGGTGACCCGTTTTTCTATAAAAGGAGGCCCGAGGCGTACTGGAGGAGGATTCGGATCTTTGGAACTAGAGACACACCATAGCTAGTTCAAGAACTCAAGAACACTCAAATATACATCAAAGAAAACTAGGGTATTACGCGTCTCTGCAGCCCGAACATGGGTAAACGATCCTTGTGCTGACCGCCAGCTCCACTCCTTGCACAACCCCTCGTCCGCAAACCGTAGAAGGGATCCTAGTGATCCCATAGGTGTCGTTTCCCACCAACAGCGCCAGTTCTGAATAAGGGACCGTGTCCGATGACACTTTGCACGCCAGTTTTTGGCTAAAGCGATTCCAAATTTTTGGCTTCCGCGGAAATATCTACCTCCCCGCCACCCCCCCTTACCAAAAGACACATTTCCCCTCTTTCCGCCTTCCTTTCCAAGTTGAAACCTTCACTCGTTGCTTTCAGCACCGCCGCCTCCTCGCCGGCGACCCTCCTTCATGCTCCTCGGCCTCGCCTATCCAGGTAGGTAATCCACACCCAATCCCCATCCTCCTCCTCCTTCCACATCCCACATGCCCCTACCGCCAGCGCGAGCGTGACACGTTCCACCCAAATCACCGACCCCTCCACCAAATAAGCGCTGGCCTAAGCCATGGTGCACACAGTATAGCCAGGACCTCAAGGAGCATTTGGTAGCAGAGAAGCAAATCGCGGCCGCACGCGCAGATGAGGTCGTGATGGCTGCATTCGTGCCGACCCCCAGATCTTGAAGGAGCACCTTGCCATTTGCTAGCTATGCCAGTTATGCATGCTCGGTTTACCCGTTGCGTGTGCTGCTCCTGCCTTTCCTTCACAAATTCTAGTGAATTATGCTATCTAATTTTACCATGCAATCTGTTGCTCTAGTGTATATGTTCTATATGTTGTGTATTGTGGTGCTCACCTATTAACCATTTTGTTAATTAGTTGTCGTCTTCAATTAACTGTTTGGTTCAATTCTGCAAATGTGATGTTCAATTCTTCAGGCTGCAATTTTGTATTGTCTTCCATGTGAGAAATAAATCGAATTTATCTTTAGAAAATTGTGGGTGCATTCTGTTATTGTATACCATGTGAGGAATAAATTGAATTTGGTTGTAGTAAATACATGAGAAACAAATACAATTGCTACAATTGGGTGTAGTTAACTATTTGGTTAACTGTCTGATCTTCTATTAGGAGTATGTTATATTGTGCAATGTGGTGCTTAGTTAATGTTTGGTTCATTTGTTGTGGTGTTTAGTCAACTGCTTCGTTCAATTCTGCAATGCGATGTCTAATTGTCATGGGTAGAATTTTGTATTGTTGTGCATGCGAGGAATAAATCTAATTTGGCTGCATTTAATACATGAGAAACATATAAAAGTGCTATATTTCCTAGTTCTTAATCATGCATGGTTTTGATAAATGGGTTTTCCCTGTGGCTTGAATTAATCTGATAAATCTACAATGTGATTATTTTTCATCAACATATTTTACTGATAGCATGTGGACCCTTACTTAACCTGATGACTAACTAACTTATATGTGTTGCAGGGAAACAATGGGAAGCACTGAGGTTTAAAATTGAGGTTAGCACGTGCATGGTTCGTTGTCTAATAGCACATTATTGTGCAATTGCAGGAACCATTCTAATATTTAGGTTTTTAACAATTTGGTCTTGCACATGTATGTCCTGTTGTCACAGTTTTTGACCCACTGTTCGACCCTTTTTGCATATGGGGAAATGAGTTGTCCAGGAATATCAGTCAAGTCAAGAAACTCAGAATATTGTTAGGATAAAGAAATTAGCGACAAAAAACAACAAGATCTTTGTCTGCACAATGAAGAAGACATCAGTTCACTACAGGATGGTACTAACTATTATACCTTGCCTTTTTTATTCATTTGCCCCATTTCCAATATAGAGAAGATATTTGTGCACATCCTTGTTTTTAGGCCTTTCCAAAGCAGTTCACTGATGATAACCTCTGAAACCACCTGTATGTTCAGGAGGCGAGGAAGGTATTCATACAACACCCATGGTTCAATATTGAAGTGTTCCTGAAGAGGACGAAGGAGGGACGGTCAATCATCCATAGGCACTGGCCTAAAGTTACAAAGACCTTCAACATCAATGAAGGCTCAATATTCGCCTTCTGCTTCAGCAGTTTTCAAGATGAGATGCACTTGTCTATGTACCGTCTATGATGCTAATTTCGAAAGGTTATAGATGTTGCATGTGAAACTTGGTCCTGGTGTAGGTGTGTAATGGGGTAGCTGAGTGCTGAAACTATATGATGTTGTACTCTAATGTATTTCAATTATGAAAATGAAATATGTTGTGTGCTTAATATGAACTGTCAATTAGATTAAGAAATGGATTATGAATAATCGGATAATTAGCTTGCTAATTGGGTTTTGCTATTGCAAACGGTTGTTAAAAAATACCATGGGCGATGACCTCACACAATGCACACAGTTTCTAGGAATAAACCGTGTTGGATCAATGAACAATCACACACGACTTTCTCTTGAAAATTGTTTGTGTTAGGCCACCTTGCACAAACGTTTACCACATGAAAATTGTGTGTGATGGACAACCTTTGCCACACAGTTTCTTCCATGGACCGTGTGTGATATATTCAATAATGCAAGCGATTTAACGGGAAAAATTGTGTGTGATGTACTTGAGAACAGAAATGTTTTCCTTTGAGCGACTGTGTGGGATGTACATATGAATGGAAATGTTTAGCGGGGACTGACTGTGTGGGATGTACTTGCGACCGAAAACAATTTTGCCGTATAATTGTATTTTTAGCTCTACTATACGTATTTCCGTATTTGAGCGCTCGCCGGTTGCACACGACCTCATTTTGCAGAACGTGTGTACCAGGAGGGCATATTCCCGACGGTTTCTGGGTCATGTGGGAAGGACCCCCCTATCGCCTACACTCACTTGGCGACGGTTCCAGATGCCGTCGCAGAAAGGGGTTTTAAACCGTTTGTTTAGGAGCTCGTTGTAGTAGTGATGTGTAAAGTGTAAACTAAGCACAAGGTGTTTGAACTAATTAGAAGCAATGCAAAGCTAGACAAGACCAATATCACTCTGCCAAATTAAAAGGCTGGCCTCATAAATGATTTGACCAAATTAGACGCAATACATGGCAACAGGCTAGAAATAATATGCAATATGCAATGAATAAAGGTGTCTCATCGTAAGTGATTGATGCGGCATACAGAAGAGCGGTAGTTTCATCTAAGAACATGGTTAACAGATAGATGTAGTATGTACCAAAAATAGGAAGGCATGTCATATTCACAGGTATAATGTGTAAACTAAGAAGATGCAATTTACCCTAATTAGAAGCATTACAAGCTAGACACCGTATGCAACATGCAACCACATATCACACTGCAAAGTTAGAGCAAGCACCTGTGATGGTGGTGTAGGGGAAATGCGGTCTCCAAGTACAGAGCTATGTTCAGTATCTTCACTTAGACTTGATGTTTCTTGAGAATCATGTGGGGAGGATGAAACTGCACTCTTTATAAGAGTAGCTCGTCTCATACTAATCCACGGGCGTGACTGTCTCATCATACATGATAGATGCAGGATACACAAGAAGAGTAGTTTGATGTAAGAACATGGTGTGATAGGCAGATGTAGTATGTACCAAAAATAGGAAGGCGTGTCATATTCACATGTATAATGTGTAAGCTAAGGAGATGCAATTTAACAAATTAGGAGCAATACAAGCTAGGCACCATATGCAACATGCAACCAGATATCACACTGCCATGTTAGAGCAAGTACCTGGGGTTGTGGAGTAGGGGAGATGATATTTGGAACTTGCACTACAGTAGGAGTAGCAGGAGAATCTGCAGAGATCATCTGTTTCGGTTGCTCAAGAGGACCACCATCATCCTGTGTGTCCATCCTTTTAGATTTTGCCTTGTCATGTCAAACACACAAGAAAAAGGAATGAAATTCTCTCTTCCAAACTCGTTGATGCATGATACTAACGAACACAACTTTTATGTAAGGCAACCACATTGTAGGAGGATGGAATATGTACGAAAACACTAAGCAGAAGGCATTTCAACAAATTGGAAGCAATGCAAGCCAGACACCATATGAAAGATCCAACCAAAATCACTCTACCAAGTTAGAAGTGTCTCATTATAAGTGGCATTTCAACAATTAGAGGCAATACATGCTCGAAATGATATGCAAGATGCAACCAATATTACACTGTCAATTTGAAGGTGTCTCGTCGGACGTGATTGATGTGGGAGACACAAGAAAAGTAGTTTGATGTAAGAACATGGTTAATAGAAAGATGTAGTATGTACCAAAAACAAGAAGGCATGTCATATTCACAGGTAGAATGTGTTAACTAAGCAGATGCAATTTACCCTAATTAGAAGCATTACAAGGTAGACACCATATGCAACATGCAACCACATATCACATTGCCAAGTAGGAGAGCAAGCACCTGCGATGGTGGTGTAGGGGAATTGCGGTCATCAACTGCAGAGCTACGTCGACTATCTTCATTTAGCCTTGCTGTTTCTTGAGAATCATGTGGGGAGGATGAGACTACACTCTTTAAAAGAGTAGCGCATCTCATAGTAACCCACTGGGGTGACTGTTTCATCATAAGTGATTGATGAGGGATACACAAGAGCATTAGTTTGATGTAACAACATGGTTAATAGACAGATGTAGTATGTATCAAAAACATGAAGGCATGTAGTTATCAAAGGTATAATGTGTAAAGTAAGCAAATGCAATTTAACCAAATTGGAATCAATACAAGCTAGGCACCATATACAACATGCAACTACATTTGATAGCGCGAAGTTAAAGCAAGCACGTGGGATGGTTGTGTGTGGAAATTGAGATCATCAACTGCAGAGCTACGTCTACTGTCTCCATGTGCTGACACTACAACCTTTAGAGCGCTGAAACGCTTAGAGCTTATCCTCAAATTACACTAGAGCGACTTCTGTCTTTTCCTTTGTGTATTCATCAACAATGCGCAGACTTTGAAATACCCATGCATAAAAAACAATACTATGGGTATGGGTGAAGTGTGTGCACAAGTAGTACAGTATAAAAGTAGCAGATAGTAGGTGGGTGAGAAATAAATGACGGGAGACATATGATAGCTCTACAACATGCATGGCACATGAAATTAGATTCTAGGATTTTGAAATATGAGCACAGGGATCGCTAGGAAATGAAGATACTCCTCCAGCACATCATAGGTCCTATGAAAATAACAGTCGACTGAAAACAAATAGGCCAGTCCATTTTTTCTGCATCGTTTGATGTACAAAGAACGGGCAGATCGCCTTCATCTACCTCCAGCTAGTCAGTGTTGACGATCTTCCTCGAAACGCCAGCGACCATCGGTGTGGGGACCCTGACTCATAAGTCGAGATCACCGAATGCACGTGTATAGTGATCCCAGAGATCAATGCTCAGTGAACACACATAAGCTGAATAACAAGAGTCTTACATCCATACATACCGTTTTACACAAGTAGGACCATTATGGTCAAGTCTTGAGTGTATCATCGTAGCGGAAATCTTCAATAACAACTTGGACCCATGCCATCTGCCCTAACCCTACAGGCATTCTGACTGGGAAACGTCCTAGTTCGCATGTTCGTCTCCAAAGAACTCTTCTTCGAACTCCTATGCTTCCATGCCTGGCCAATTAAATAACCAGTGGCAAGCCAATGAGTACTTTGAATGTACTCGCAAGCAACCCATGTTTTGGCTCAAGATACAACAATGCATGATATAGGTATATTTTTGCAGAAAGCTAGTTTTGAGTGCAATGACATGTTCAACAACTTGTAAGACATGCATCAGGAGAATTCAAGTAACCATGAGGACATGTTACAGATATCAACATAAATAGAGTGGGCATCAACCCAACTCAATCATGTCAAGTCCTTTGACTTGACCCAAATAGTTCTTCCCACTTATCCAAACACATACACTGGTTTGTAAACATGTGGACGTAGCCCAAGAGCGGTTACCCAACTCTCCTTGACCGTGGACACGGCTATTCGAATAGTTTTACACTCTACAGAGGTTGCACACTTTACCCACAAGATCCGGGGAACTTCCGTGTCATCCACGACCCGCGGTACCTCAAGTACCCGGGGTAAGCACCCGATCACTATCTTTCCCTAGACGACACTAACATGGAGCCCACTCGTTGTTCCATATCCTCACGATGTACATCATACGAGACTCACTAGAGATCATAACATCCGAGAGGGGACACAATGGTGTATCCGGTGCCCTGTGAAAACAGTCATGGCCGCCCTACCTGGCACGACCCCGTCCCGAGAGAGCGCACCAACAACTCTCCCGTCACTAGTAATGCGGGCTCCAAGCTAGTACCGGCCTAGGTAATCAATAATGCCCTTTCCCATACAAGGGTAGAGTGGTTGCGCATGTAAGGTTGGAATAACAGTCGCAACTTAAACCAACCCGTTTTGAAAAACAACACACACACTTGCCTCAGTACACCACTTCATCATCAAGTGGTTACCCAACTCATCATCTCCCCCGGGCATAAGTGGCACCTGATGGGGGTTTTCGAAAAGTCTTTTGAAAATACTTTGTCTCCATCACCATGCATATTCCCGTCCCTTTTTGTGTAGCACTACTTTAGCATCCTATCTACTCCCACTGGCATAACCCTCATAAGGAGGTAGGGTCATGCACAATGCAAGTATCAACGAGGAAGTAACGTAGGCAAACCATCAAAGTGGTTCCACCCCATCATGATTCCGTTGCAACAACAATATGATGCTTTATGTCATGAATAAAAAGGGTTTCATAGACATGGTCAAAGGGCTGCTTGCCGGTTTTAACAAAGTCTTCGAGGTCTTCAAATATCTCTGGTCCAACTCCGAGCATTTCGTCTACTTCGTCAAGTATCGTCGAAAGCAACCATAATAAGCAACACAACAAGGCAGAAAATAAAAGTGCTCTAAAAATATTGATTCGACTTTTCTAGGACATCTCTGGTTATATGAAAATTAACCGGAGTGGTTTCATTGGAATTTGGTCAGTGGATATTTCTAAACATTTTGATACGATGGAATCAAGGGGTTTATGGATTTGCAAGAAGTGTAGGGAAACATATTTTTGAAAAATGAGCAAAGGAACCCATTTAACAAACCATGATTTTAGAAGCATCTAGGAGTTGGTTTCACTGGATTTGGAGTTCAAATGATTTCCCTATGAATTTACAAAGTTGACAAATATGAAGAAATGGCTCATTATTTTGTGTGGTATAGAAAGTATTGAGAAAAATGTTCATAAACTAAGTTATGAACTTAGAAGCATCTAGGAATTTGAATCATGGCATTTGGATCAATTTTGAGTTCTCTGTGATTTTCTAAAGTTTATCACAGAAATGGAAAAAGGGGATGTCATAAATATTTGTGAAGGAAATGTTTCTTGGAAAAATGTGCAAACAACACCATGTGATAGATCATGAATTTATGAGCTACTAGAAATTTGAATCATCATATTTGGAGTTAATTTTAACTATTTATGGATTTTACAAATTGTACAGAAAAGAAAAGGGAAAACGTTTTTACCCAAACGGGCTGGATTTGGGCAGCAACAGCGTGCACTGGGCGAGGCTAAACGGCAGGGCGCCACTGGGCCGGCCCAGCAACTCGGCCACGCGGGCGATAGGGCGACGTCGAAGGCGCCCACGCGGAGTGCGCCTTCGCTGCGGGGACGCGGGAGACATCGAACCTGCCTCCACTTGCAAGCGTGGCCCGGTGGTTGGGCCACTGACGAGCGGGCCCCGCCTGCAGGTTTGTCCTCAACCTCCCGTGTGGGCGTGAAGGGCGACAGAGGAGGCGTTCGACGCCGGCCGCCGGTGCTACAGGGCGTCTCCCGCGATGATCCGCCCACCGGCGTGCTCAGCGGAGAGAGACGAACCAGTGAGACCCCACCACGGGTGCCTGCATCACCGGATGGGAGTAGGGCTTCGCCCGCGGCGGACGGTGGCGTCGGCCGAGAGTGGCCATGGCCTAGCGGCTCGCCGGAGGATAAAGAAGGGTGCGGTCGAGCTCCTCAGGTTTTGGG
>NC_041388.1:67017649-67071604 GCF_002162155.2 Triticum dicoccoides
AAATTTTGGCAATGGACGGCGGCTCGGCTTCGGCCTTGGAGGTGGACGGGGGGCACGGGAGGAAGAATGGCGCGATCCGGGGGGTCTAGGGGAGGGAGAGAGGGTAGTTGGAGATGAGATAGTGCTCGGGGGTGGCCTTTAAACAGGCGGACGACGATCCACCGAGCACTCATGTGCCGGCGAGCTCGCTGTCGTCGCCACGGGTCACGAGAGCTTGTCGTGGTGTGTCTGGGGTGTTCCTGGATTCGGTCGAGAGCTAGGGGAGAGAAGAGAGAGAGAGAAGGGGGGCCAGGGGCACCGCGCGTGTGAGCTTGCTCACTAGTGCACTCGGGAGACGAGACGCGCGTGCGAGCAGGGGTAGGAGGAGGGAGAAGGAGGAGGGGGCCGATCAACTTCTGTGCTGTGGACGCCGAGGCGCATCGTCGGGCTTGCTGGGGAGGCCCGAGGTGGCCGGAGGTGGTTGGAAGGGGGCGGCTACAGTGCTAGAGCGCACTGTAGCGCGATCCAGAGCGTGCAAATGGCATGTCATGGCATTTTATATGCCTTGTGGGCGCGGCCACTAATGTCTGGTAGCTCTAGGAGGGAGTAAAGAAGAGGGGAGGGACATTGGATGCCCTGGTGGCCACTGGAGTGAGGAGGGAGGTGAGAAAGGGAGAGAAATGGGCTTGTCCAGAGAGGAAAAATGGGTCTCTGCCCCCCCCCCCTTAATCATTGCTCCTCGGGCAGCTAAGCATGCAGGAGGTAGAGGAGGAGCAGATGAGGATGTGGGAAAAAGTTGAGCTCATGGAGATTAGTGGAAGTGTACAAAACAGGCATTTTAAATTTCTGCCAGAAGGTGTTTGATGTAGGTTTGGGCAAGCAAATGGACTTCCCTTGTCATGAGGCTTGACAGGGTCAAATGGCCTGAGAAAACAAGAGGTTCCACCAAGATTGAGTTCATTTGGGAAAAGTTGCCAATGCAACTTTTGTGAACCCTTGAAATCAGCAGAAATGGACTTTCCAAGATTTAGTCACACAAATCTATTCTCCTTGATGCACCACTTAGTGTAGTGTCATCATTTGAGGTTATGAACATGTCCACAAAAGTTGAGATCAAAAGGAGAAAGTTGCCAATGTAGAGTTGTTCAAATTTGCTTCTGGACAGGAAGGGTTTTGGGGCACTTTGAGAAAGATAACATTCTCTCCAACTTGTGCCATTTGGTCTAGATGAATAATTAGACCATTTGAGCATGTCCACAAGGTTTGAGAACATTTGGACATGTTTGGCAATGTAAACTTGCTCAAACTTCAAAATGGATAGAAATGGTTTTGAGGAGATTTCATGGGGATATACTATTCTCCATGACATGATACTTGGCAAGATCATCAAACATGTCATATGTGACATTCTAGAATTTGATTGGAATTTTTGGGGAATATTTCCTTTGTAAATATTTCAAAAGCTTGAAATATCTAGAAAGGGTTTTTGAGGGATTTGACCCATATTTTGAACATGACCATGTGTTGAAACTCTTATATATGGATAATATATGTCCACTGAGTTTCCCTAGGTTTTTCCCAAATATTTTTAAAGCATTAGAATAATTTTAACCTATTAAAGACCATTTCTGGCCTTAAGAAAAAGCCTTTAAATAAAATAGGAAAATAACTTTTAAAATTGTTTTTTGTGGTTTATGGGAGCCCTATACCTAATAGGTTTCAAATATACTTTTTGAAAGATTTTTCACACCCTTAATAAGTACTTGTAGTTCAAGTCTCAATTCAGGGGTTTTTGGAAAACCTAATTTATAAAATTCTTTTTGGCCCAAATATTTTTGCAAGAAATTGTTTTTATGTCCTACACACATGGCATGATCACTGGGCAAGGTTTTGGATCAAGGAGAAGGAGTATAAGAGTTGGAGGATTTATTTGATTTTTAGAGCACTTGCAAAACAACAAACAAAATCCAATCAAGGCAAGGTCCAAAACACTCAAAAGTTTTTGTCAAACCACATTTTATCATGATTGTTAGCTTAAGTGTAGTGGCATGAAAAACAGGGTGTGACAACCGGCCCAGTCCCCTGCCTCCGCCCGCCCCTTGACCTCAGCGCACCGCCATGCTTGGCACCGCCCCCCAGCCATCCCTTCAAGCCCTACCGACCTCCATATCGAGCGCAAGCAGCTCCTGCGCCCCACACCCCTACGATAGACACCGATGCACCGCTTCCCCATCGAACAGGCGGACTAGGTGCTCCGTGCATCTAAGCGGGTGTTGCTTCTTTTAATTTCAAATCAACTGACCCTGAATTGAAATCCAGGTGGGCGACTAACCTATAGCGAAGGTGAAATAGTAAATGGGAGGAAACCTTGTGCATTTAGTATCACAAAGAAGGTGCAGTAAGAAGTGCTCAACTAGTTTCTTTCGTGGGATGAATACGATGTGAGCAAAGACGTAAGATTTGCATGAATAAGGGAAGAGGAGTACCTCTTTCTGTGGGCAGTGTTGTGTCCTCCTTCTATTTACCCAACGATCTTCTTGTGGTTCGCTGGAAATAAGAAGTTGTAGAGGACGGTGGAGCCTTGGACGAACCCATGGCCAAGTTGTTGAGTGTGCTGCTGTGGCCGTCTGTCGGCGGCGGGGAACCAGATCCGAGGCGGTGAATGACAATGTAGCAGGAACAGCTCTGGTGCAGTGGATGGTTGTGACAGTGGAGCGGCAGTGGTGAGGCGCAGGATGGTGTGGTCGAAGTGGTTCTGGTATGGTGCACGTCGGCGTCGGCGTAGTGGAGGCTGCTCTACCTCGGCTTCAGTTTCTAAGTCCTTGAGGGCGTTGTGGTTGCGGTTGCGTTGGACGACGATGTTGGGGTACCGGCTCCAGCGTGTTGGAGGAGGGTGGCGGTGTATTGGGCGCGATGGGGTGGAGGACGGAGGAGGCTGAGGTTTCGCGGCTAGTGGAGAGGGCGTTTTGGCGCCCACGGAGTATGAATGGGGAAACGGAGGGAGGGGGAACTAAGGGGGAACAATGTTTCGGTTTGGGACGCGCTTGTTTGAAATTTGGGGAAAGTTACAAACTTTTCCCCCATCTAAAATTTTGGACATATTGTGGGTAGGGGGTAGGAAAGTAATCTCCGGTGTCCCAAATGGTGAGCGGGATAGATTTTGGCCGAGCGCATGGGTGTTTAGGCGCCCATGACGTATGAATGTTTCTCTTACTTCTACGTACCACTCTTTTCATTAATCTCAGTTGGAAAACACTATTTCTCTCACATGGATATATACACACGCACGATCTCTGCTAGACCTCTGTATGCACATATATGTGCCTACGTGTCTCCCGCACGCACATTATCTTTAGGCCTCTCTCGCACACATTGCCCCCCCACACCTCTCTCTTACTAGTTAGCGGATATGATTCCATCAGATCATTTGGTAGGATATCCCTGACTATTAGGCTGGATGGTAATACGAGGCAAAATTTTACCCAAGTCTGGGCCCTTGCAGTTGAGGAAAAAGCCTACTCCTAGTACTGTATATTTGTGATAGGGGTGTGTACAAAGTACACATGAATACCAGCCATTGTGTGTGTATACTATCGACAAACTAGCCACGGGGCTTATATAACATACTCGGGGCCTAGGGTTACAAATCATATATATTCGGCTTATCATTAGTGGGGATAGAGTCCTCCACGACTCTGGTAGCTTCGTCTTGTACGCCGAGTCCTCCATGGGTCTTCGTATAATGTGTCTCAGTCCAACCTATGTGGCGCGGGATGGAACCAACCCAGGAGTCCTCACGTCGACCCACCACAACTAGAAATGATGTGCCCACCACACCCCGCACACAATCGGCCACTAAGAAAATAAGCATATACAATAGTACAAAGTTATACATGAAAGTTAATTACATGGTGCATCCAATAATATTTGTTCTGCATTGTGAATGTTTATATCTTCTCCTAAAAAAATTAGTCATGGGAAAGATAAACGAATGGCATATCTCTCTTATCTCCACCGCACACCCCCTCTCTCTACACCACTTTCATGTATGCACACAAACTATCTCTCGGCCCTCTAAAAGTATGCCCCTGACACATTCACGCATGACGGTCACTGTATTTCAAGCGGAAGCACTATACGGTCCCTAGACTTCAGAATATGCTCATCACGGCCATCGTATAGATTTGTGGTGATCATACGGTATCTAGCTCACCATACATCACTGTATTTTGTTGATGACACTAACGGTCATTGTATTTGATGCGTGCTCCCTATTATTTTTACGACACTTACGGTCATTGTATTTGAAGCGAAAGCATGATATGGTCATTTGACTTCAGAATAAGCTCATTACAGTCACCATATACATTTTGTGGTGCTAACCAACCCGTGGTTGGATGGTTAGGAGGACACTGGTATCCCCAGCCCACCAGGGTTAAAGTCCTGCTGCTCGCATTTATCTTGGATTAATTTCAGTATTTCCGGCGATGTGCATTCAGTGGGAGGAGACATTCCCCTCGACTACGAGGCGCCTATGGTGACTTCGTAAAATCTCGAGATGATATGCTGGCTCACTCTCTTGAAGGTGCTCATCGGGGTAGGGTGTGCGTGTGTGCGCTTATAGCGGTGAGTGTTTGCGCGTGTATATGAGCGCTTCCGTATGTACTGTGTTAAAAAGATATGACTTGATTATACGGTCACTGGCTCACCGTACAACTCCGTAATTTGTTGATGACACAATCAATTGACCAGTCAAATGTTCCATGTGGCGTAACTAGTGTTGCACCGCCAGTGCACGTAACCGTGGGGCCCACCTTTCAGCACGTATATGAAAGAAAGAAATTGTAGCTTGCGTCTGTCTGTCTTAATAAAATACATTTTGTGGTGATCATACGGTCACTGGCTCACCATACAGCTCTGTAATTTGTTGATGACATGATCAATTGACCAATCAAACGGTCCACGTTCATCGGCTCACATTACCATAGGGCCCACCTGCAGCGTGTATATGAAAGACAGAAATGGTAATAAATTAGTGGTCGGTGGGGACTCGAAGTCGTGAGACCTCTGGTTGGCAGCCAGTGCGCACTAACCACAACGGACAAGGTCGCCTTGTGATGATATGCTGAGCCAGCCATTCTAATTGCACTCACACATGAGACATTGTTTTGATAACCCACAAGTATAGGGGATCAGATGTAGCCTATTTCGATAAGTAAGAGTGTCAAACCCAACGAGGAGCTAAAGGTAGAACAAATATTCCCTCAAGTTCTATCGACCATCGATACAACTCTACGCACGCTTAACATCCGCTTTACCTAGAACAAGTATGAAACTAGGTGTAAATGGATAGGTTTGCAAGATAATAAAGAGCACATAAATAAAAACTAGGGGTTGTTTAGAAAAAGAAACAACTAAGTTAGTTTAGTAGAGATCTTTTTGTCACAAGAAAGTTATTTGTCCCTAAGCAATCGATAACTAGACCAGAAATCATTATTGCAATTTTATATGAGGGAGAGTCATAAGCTAACATACTTTCTCTCCTTGGATCATATGCACTTATGATTGGAACTCTAGCAAACATCCGTAACTACTAAAGATCATTAAGGTAAAACCCAACCATGGCATTAATGTATCAGGTCCTCTTTACTCCCATACGCAAACAACCTACTTACTTGGGTTTAAGACCCTGTCACTCTAGCAACCCACCATAAGCAAATCATGAACATATTGCAAACCCTACATCGGGGATCCCTCATGCTTGCGCGACACGGAGAGCACCATAGGACAGCACCAATAATAAAACATACAACTCAAACCAACCACGATCACCAATTAACCCATAGGACAAAATGGATCTACTCAAACATCACATACATCATTGGGAAATAATATATAATGTTGAGCACCATGTTTAAGTAGAGATTACAGCAGGGATAAGAGGTGCTACGCCACTGCATAGAGGGGGAGAGAGTTGGTAATGATGGCGGCGAAGTTGTTGGTGTAGATCGTCGTCACGATGATTCTTCCTTGACCTTCCCCCTAGATGGGAGAAGGGTTTCCCCTCCAGTCCATGGCCTCCATGATGGTGGAGGGGTGAGAGCCCCTCCGAGATTGGATCTCTCTCTGTTTTCCTTCTGTTTCCGTACACCCAGATTTTGGCCTTTCATCGTTTCTTAAATTCCCGGAGATCCGTAACTCCGATTGGGCTGAAATTTTAACATGATTTCTATTCGTAGATTAGCCTTCTTATGGAGAAAGAAGGGCACCAACCTCCTTACGGGGTGGCCATAAGGGCCCAGGGCGCGCCCCTGCCTTGTAAAAGACAAAAAGGAAGAAAGTCTCACATCGACACGGCTAATCAACGGGCTATGGAGATGCCCATGAATTGATGTCAATGCGAGGAGTAGGGATTGCCATGCAACGGATGCACTAGAGCTATAATTGTATGAAAGCTCAAACTGAAAACTAAGTGAGTGTGCATCCAACTTGCTTGCTCATGAATACCTCAGACATTTGAGGAAGCCCATCATCAAGAGACTCTCTATATGAAGAACATGGTGCTACTCTGAAGCACAAGTGTGGTAAAAGGATAGTAGCATTACCCCTTTTCTCTTTTTCTCTCTTTTTTTGTTTTCTTCTTTTTTCTTTTTTGGCTCTCTTTTTTGGCCTTTATTTATTTATTTATTTATTTATTTTTCGTCTGGAGTCTCATCTCGACTTGTGGGGAATCATTGTCTCCATCATCGTTTCCTCACTGGGACAATGCTCTAATAATGATGATCATCACACTTTTGTTTACTTACAACTCAATATTACAACTTGATATCTTAGAACAAAGTATGAATGTATATGAATGCCTCTGGCGGTGCACCAGGATGTGCAATGATCTAGGGCAGAAAGGATATCAAAAAATGGAAAAGCCAGGGAAATATCATGCTAGTTATCTTAGAATCATGCAAAGCAATATGACAATGAATGATCAAGTCATGTATATGATGATGATGATGGAAGTTGCATGGCAATATATCTCGGAATGGCTATGGAAATGCGATGATAGGTAGGTATGGTGGCTATTTTGAGGAAGGTATAAGGAGGCTTATGTGTGATAGAGTGTATCATATCACGGGGTTTGGATCTACCGGCGAAGTTCGCACCAACTCTCGAGGTGAGAAAGGGCAATGCACTGTATCGAAGAGGTTAGCAATGATGGAAGGGTGAGAGTGCGTATAATCTGTGGACTCAACATTAGTCATAAAGAACTCACATATTTATTGCAAAAATCTATTAGCTATCGAAACAAAGTACTACACGCATGCTCCTAGGGGGATAGATTGGTAGGAAAATACCATCGCTCGTCCCCGACCGCCACTCATAAGGAAGACAATCAAAAATAAATCATGCTCCAACTTCGCCGCATAAAGGTTCACCATACGTGCATGCTACGGGAATCACAAACTTTAACACAAGTATTTATTAAAATCCACAAGTACTCACTAGCATGACTCTAATATCACCAACTTTATATCGCAAAACTATTGCAAGGAATCAAACATATCATATTCTGTGATCTACAAGTTTTATGTAGGATTTTATGACTAACCATGTGAATGACCAATTCCTGTTAACTCTCTAAATAGATATAAGTGAAGCAAGAGAGTTTAATTCTTTCTACAAAAGATGTGCCCATGCTCAAACAAATATAAGTGAAGCAAAAGAGCATTCAAAAAATGGTTGTTTTCTATGTGAAGAGAAATAGGCAATCCAAACTTCAAATGATATAACTAAAGCACATGAAGCATTCTATAAAGCCATACTCAAAAGATATAAGTGAAGTGCAGAAAGCATTCTATAAATCAACCAAGGACTATCTCATACCAGCATGGTGCATTATTAAAATAAAAATAAAAAGCACACAACGCTCGAAGATTTACGTATATCATGTGACGAATAAAAATATAGCTCCAAGTGAAATTACCGATGATCGTTAGAAGAAAGAGGGGATGCCTTGGGGCTGAGGGTTTGTATCAGTAGCTCTGTGTTTAATCTCTCTCTCTCTCTCTCTCTCTCTCTCTCTTTCGTGTTCTTGAGATGTCACAATCTTGATGTATCGCGGGCTTTGTTAATATAGTCAGATCATATGGCGTTTTCCCCTCTCTATCTTCTTGTGATGAATTGAGTTTTTCCCTTTGAGATTTCGTGGTTATCGGATTGAATACTTTTATGGATTTGAGAACACTTGATATATGTCTTGCAATTGAATACTCGTGGTGACAATTGGGTATCGTATTGATTCAGTTGATATATGTTTTGGCACTCAACTCACGGAATCTCGAGGTGACATTGAGGTAATCTATGCCTAGGGGTTGATGCACGTTCTTGTCTTAGTTTCTCCAGTAGAAATCTTGGGGGTACTCTTTGAAGTTCTTTGTGTTGGGTTGAATATTATGAATCTGAATTTTGCTTTGGTGTTATTTTAGTATGAAATCTTTCTTAGATCGATCGGAAAGAATAGCTTCATGTTATTTTAGTACAAACTCTAGGATAGATTGATCGGAAAGAATAGCTTTGAGGTGGTTTCGTACCCTACAAACAATTTCGTCTTATGTTCTCCACTAGATAGGAACTTTGGAGTGATTCTTCGTTGCATGTTGAGGGACGGTTATATGATCCAATTATATTAGCACTATTGAGAGGTATCACTAGTGAAAGTACGGACCCTAGGCCTCATTTTTAAGCATTGAAATACCGTTTTGTACCCGTTTACTATTTGCTACCTTGCTGTTTTTATTTATTCAGATTATAAAAATATATTTCTACCATCAATACTACACTTTTATCACCATCTCTTCGCCGAACTAGTGCACCTATACAATTTGCCATTGTATTAGCTGTGTTGGGGACACAAGAGATTTCTTGTATTTGGTTGCAGGGTTATTTGAGAGAGACCATCTTAATCCTACACCTCCCACAGATTGATAAACCTTTGGTCATCCACTTGAGGGAAAATTGCTACTGTCCTACAAAACTTTGCGCTTGGAGGCCCAACTTGTGTCTACAAGAATAAAGTTGCATAGTAGACATCAAGCTCTTTTCTGGCGCCGTTGCCGGGGAGGTGAGTGCATGTCGGTATCTCTTTAGATCTTGCAATTGAATATTTTTGTTTCTTGTTTTATCACCAGTTTGGTTTATAAAAAGAAATCTACAAAAAAATGGAATTGAGGTTGCATCATATTGTTGATCATCTTTATAATATCTTTCTTGAAAATGATGGTTCAGAAAATTGTGCTCAATTGTTAGAAGAAGAACTCAATAAAATGTTTGGCAAAAAATATTTGAATGATGAGCATGATTGCAATATTGCTAGTATGAATTCTTTGAATATCCATGATGCTAATGATATGCAAAGCCATAAGCTTGGGGATGCTATATTTGATGAATATGATATTTTTAGTCCCCCAAGTTTTGATGAGAAAATTTATTATGATGATTGCACACCTCCTATTTATGATGATTATATTGATGAAAGTGGATTCAGAGAGGTCATGACTTTATTTAATGATGAATCCACTATTTTGGAAGAGGTTGCAATTGATTATGATGACAAAGTTGCTATCTGTGATTATTATGGTGATGACATGTATGCTATATTGAATAATGATAACCATGAAACTTGTCAGCATGATTTTAATTTTCAATCCCATGATAGTTATTTTTTTGAGTTTGCTCCCACTACTATTCATGAGAATAAATTTGCTTATGTGGAGAGTTATAAAATTTCTATGCTTGTGAGTCATGAAAAGAATGCTTTATGTGATGGTTATATTGTTGAATTCATTCACGACGCTACTGAAAATTATTATGAGAGAGGAACATATGCTTTTAGGTATTGCAATAATATCAAGTTTGCTCTCTATGTGTTGAAAGTTTTGAAGTTGCACTTGTTTTGCCTTCCTATGCTAGTTTATTCTTGCTCCCATAAGTTGTTTGCTCACAAGATCCCTATGCATAGGAAGTGGGTTAGACTTAAATGTGCTAGTCATATGCTTCATGATGCTCTCTCCATGTTTCAATTCTTATCTTTTATGTGAGCATCATTGAACTCATCATGCCTAGCTAAAAGGAATTAAAGAAAAGCGCTTGTTGGGAGACAACCCTACTGTTTTTGTGTGTTCACATGACTAAGCTACAGTAGTAATCATGTTTTCTTGCTTTCATTTCAATAAAGTGCCAAGTAAGACCTTTGGGATGGCTTATGGTGGTAGTTAATTTGATCTTGATGTAAAACAGAAACTTTTGCGCTTAGTGTCGGTGGAAACAACACCTAAGGGATCACGTGGATCCCCTCTATGGTTTGGCAGGGAAGAGGGGTGGACAAAGAGCAGATCTAAAGATCAACACGACGGATTTTTACCTAGGTTCGGGCCGCTGAGCAGTGTAAAACCCTAGTCCCGCTTGAGTGTATATTCTGCGTTCTTGACCTTAGGCTCCCTGCTATGCATGCAAGCTGGGCCAAGAGGTTCAAAAGTCTGAATCCTCCTCCAGTACGTCGTGGGCCTCCTTTTATATGTCCAAGGGGTCACCATAGTGGCATACAGGAGGTGTAAAGTAACTATAGTGTCTATGTTTATCATCAACGTCTTAGGAAAATGTGTTGCTTACATGCCCCTTAGCTTTATCGGGGACGGGAATAGAGCCCATCCCGTCCGTCGCCACTTCTCCCTGTCTTGACACGCATCTAGGCTGACGAGGCATGCAATGCCAAGCTAGCTGGCCAGCCGCTGTGCTGGAGCGGTGGCTGGATCTCCACAAAGATCTACATGCCACCACGCAGGTGCTTGCCAGGCTGGCAGGCCAGTCGTCGCACTAGACTGGTGGCAGGGTGGCGGAACCTTGTCGTGGCCTTGTCGTTGCCCCTGGCAAGGTTCTTGCCGGTGCCCCGCAAAGGCCTTCAGCAAGGATCTTGCTAGGAACCTTGCCTTCTGGTCTTCACAAAGATCTGCATGCCATCGCGCATGCACCCCTGGGCCTTGGTCTTAACATTTTTTGATGGTGTCAGAGCTTCCAACCTCAAGGGTGGTGGTTTTGTCAGTGCTTCGCAAGGAGTCCCGGCAAGGATCTTGCCGAGGGTCCAGCTCGTCTTCTGCTCTCTGGTCTCTGGCTTAGCCGCTTCTCTAGTGATCTTGTTTTTATCTGTGATCGCCCTCTTCAGGCCTCGCCGTGTGTGTGCTTATGACTGCTCGTGGACAAGTATGGGGTGCTAAAGGGCCCATACTTTAGTGCGCCGACAGGAGCCCCCGTACTTGGGCCACACACGAGTGCGAAGCATTGTTGGGCCAGGCCCAAACAGTGCGCGGGCATGCATGGCAGCGGTCGACTGATGTAATATTTTCGTCTATCGTGCTCGCAACGGCCCGTGAGGGGTCTATGTTCATGGTCTGGTAATTGTCGTTTCATGCTTCCCACTATGCCCACCTTTTTCGCCACGTACTCCGCATGCATGGCGCAGGGTACGTAGTGGACGCGCGGGATATGGAAAGGCATGCCATGGTAGATACCCATGCGCCTTTGATTGGCGCGGGGAGGGCGGTCGACGACTCCGCTCATTTCCAATGGCCTTAATGAGTCAGACTCGAAGGGGCCCTTCAGAGAAGGTATAGAGCCAGCCCCCAGCCCTTCCTGTTTGTCTATAAAAGGGGGATCGGGAGGAGAAGGAGGGGCATCCCTTCATGTCTTCTCTTCATCTTTGTTCTTCATCCACCATCAATCCGAGAGGGCGTGGCCGCGGCCGCCCCCCTGCGGAGGCAACTAGATCTTCCTCTCGTCAGAGAGCCGTGGCGGTTAAGGAAGAGCCAAGCACCCAAGGTGGAGGTGCTGGACGGGGTCGCGGTCGGCAAGGTGGTCGAGGCAGAAGTGGACGTTGAAGTGGAGCACCTGTGTTGCCGCCGTCTCCTCCCGCTCCGTCAAGTGGCCATGTCGGGGACACGGCGCTGGAGTTTATCTTGCAGCTGCGTGAACCGCCATGCAACTGTGTTCGCCTTCCCGAGCCGTTCACGAGGGTGCTGGAGGTTGACTAGATGCCGGTTTGAGGCTTCATATGAGGGATTGTTGCAATGGCGACATGTGGGTGAACCTAGAGTTCCCCGCCCCTCATGTAATGCTTCTTAATCGCGGTTGGAAAACCTTCGCATGTGCCCACGGCCTGATGAAGGGGCACATCCTCCGCTTCAAATTAGTGGAGGCTGACCTGCTCTCGGCCAAGGTTTTTGGGTGCTCGGGAATCTGGTTAGGGTGCTACGTGGAGAGCTCGACCGACGATGAAAGCTCCTCCTCGAGCGATAGTGACAAGGAGGAGACCGATGGGGAGGACGACGGGGACGGGTCTGATTAGACGTCAGGCGCACTGTTCCCAGGCGACGCCAGCAGCAACATCATTTGCACCTGGTCTTCTCCCCGGCAGAGCGATTTGTCGGGGGGCAGTTCTTGGTGGTGGGTTCTCAAGCCAACTCCTTGAACTTCTCGGGGCTTCTACTTCTGGTGGCTGGCGCTGGAAGGCCGGAGAAGATGAAGAAGGCGGGTGGCGGATCGTCAAGTCGGAGTATGATGGCATCGACGCCTTCGTCTCGTATTGCCGGCCCGCTGCCTCATCTTTCGGCTCCTCCCCTGGCACCATCATCACCATCCCTCTTCTAGATGGCCGCCAGGATGTTCTCTTGGTGTCTTCTGCCGCGCGCACCTCGCTTAGTTTCTCTTTTTGCCCTCCCAGTATCTTGATCCGCTTTCTGAGGAGAGGGACAATAAAGGGATTACGGGCATCTTATCTTTTTTTAGATCTTAAGCCTGCGGGCGCTTGTTGAATTTAAACTCCATAACCCCTTGCTCATGCTTACATTCCATATGAATTATACTTTTTAATCAACGTATTAATGAAGAAAAGGGGGTTTGCTAGGTTCTTTTGTGCGTGAACGAGGCTCACACCAAGGAACGAATCCTTGTTATCTTTTTAAGTAAACAATGTCACCCAGCAACAAGCCTTGCCGTCTTCTCGCTTCATACCACGACTACGCTCATGCCCTTGGCGGAGGTAGGGGCAAAGTAGGATTAGGCCCTTCGTCCCTCCCCCTTCCACTGCAACTAGAACCAAATTCCAGCCCAAAAGGGTTTTTGGGAGCACGGTGGCATGGGATCGAGTGAAGCTCCGTACGTTCGAGTTTCATATGGAAGTACGCAGTGGAAAAAAAGACTTATATGAATCTACTGCCCCTGGCAGCCTTAGCTTGCCGGGGTTGGGTGTCAGCTCGTCTCCTTTCCTCCAAAAAGTTCCGCTGAAGCGCCCGTGCAGCCTGTGAACCAAAGAGGACTGAAAGGGACAAAAAGACACACACTCGACCTCTATGCTAGGGGCTAGTTGCCTCTAAGCACTATCGACCCTATTAGAGAGAAGCTCAACCTAACATGCATGCTAATTCTTAGGGCGTCAGCGCTTCGTTTATTCATTTATTGCTTGGGGTTTGCGCCTGGCTTTGTACAAAGGGTTACATGCCTTGTCGGCAAGGCTTGGACAAAAGGTGGTCTACCGGGGGCCCCGGCAACCGCGCCTGACGTGTAAAACTTACAAATATGTTCGATGTTCCAGGAGTTGCTCACTGGGATACCATCTTTGGTCTCTAGGCGGACTGCGCTAGGCCTGATGACTCGTATTACCCGATAAGGTCCTTCCCACTTTGGCGTCAACTTGTTGGAATTCTTGGCTGACTTAACACGCCGAACAACAAGGTCTCCTTCCTCAAAGCTTCGGGCATGAACCTTGCAGCTATGGTAGCAGCGCAAAGCTTGCTGGTAGCGTGCAGCTCGCACAGGAGCCTGAAGACGGTCTTCCTCAAGGAGTGTAGCGTCATCTTGCCGCAACTGCTCTTGCTCAAGCTCATCATAAGCGACCACTCGGGGTGATCCGTATGTGAGTTCTATGGGGAGAACTTCTTCTGCCCCGTACATGAGGGAGAAGGGCGTCTGGCTGGTGGCTCGATTTGGTATTGTCCTAATTGACCAAAGAACCACCGGCAACTCGTCAATCCAGCGTCTTCTGCACTTGTGTAGCTTGTAAAAAGTCCATGTCCTGAGGCCCCGCAACACTTCAGCATTTTCCCTTTCCGCCCGGCCATTGCTTCATGGGTGTGCAACGGAAGCAAAATAGATTTTGCTGCCGAGGTCTTGGATGTATTGCACGAAGGTGCGGCTTGTGAACTACGTGTCGTTGTTGGTGATGACTCTGTTAGGCACACCAAAACGGCAAACTAGTCCCTTGAAGAACTTGACGGCTTATTGTGCTGTCACCTTTCTCACTGCTTCCACTTCTGGCCAATTTGTGAACTTGTCGCTCGCAACGTACAACTACTCAAAGCCCCCAATAGCACGAGGAAAGGGGCCCAGTATGTCGAGCCCCAGACCAAAAATGGCCAGGAAATAGGGATCGTCTGAAGAGCCTCGGCTGGTTGATGGACTTTATTTGAATGGAACTGACACGCTTCACACTGGGTTACTAGTGCAGTTGCATCCTAGAGAGCGGTGGGCCAAAAGAAACCTTGTCGGAATGCTTTGCTGGCAAGGGCTCTTGATCCTATGTGAGAGCCACATATGCCTCCATGTATCTCTTCCAACAGCTCCAGTCTATCCTCCCGGGGAATGCACTTCAATTTCACGTTGTTCGGTCTTTTCCTGTATAGGACGTCGTCCACAAACTGGTACATGCCAGACCGACAGGCTACTTTCACCGCTTCTTCTTGTTCCTCAGGGAGTTCCCCTGTTTGGAGGAACTAAACGGTGTGTTGTGCCCATGCCAGAGCCTAAGGCTCGATGGCAAGGACTAGAGGCATGTCTTCTGCCATGGGAGCAGTAGTCTCTACGGCAAGGTCTTGAGGCCCTGCCAAAGCCTGTCGCTCCCCGGCAACATCCTTGCCGGCAGCTCTTGGGAGCTCAGCAGGAAGTACTTGTTGGGGCCTGATTTTCTTTGCTTATTCTGCCCTGTCGATGGTTCAACGGATGGCTGAGTCAAATTAAGCACAAAGGTCCCTGGTTCCACAGGTAGCTTGAGGGCAGCACATTTTGATAGGTCGTCAGCAATGTTGTTCTCTGCTCGAGGAACATGCTCTGCTTGTAGACCGTCAAAATGCTCTTCCAACTTCCTCACTTCATCTACATAAGCTTCCATCAACGGGCTCTGATAATCCTCGTTCATTTGCTTCACTACGAGATGCGAATCCCCACGGACGATCAATATTCTGATCCCAAGGTCTGCCGTGATCATGAGACCGATAAGCAGCCCCTCACACTCCGCAGTGTTGTTCGTCAACCTCTCTCGGGGAAAGTGCATTTGGACTACATACTTGAGGTGCTCTCTGGTGCGCGATGAGAAACACACCAGCACCGGCGCCTTGCAGCAAGAAAGCCCCATCAAAGTACATAATCCAGTCGTGGCTTGTTTCCTTGCTGGGGAGAGTAGTCTGTTGAATTTCTTCGTCAGGCGTTGAGGTCCATTCTGCAATGAACTCTGCCAAGACCCTGCTCTAGATTGTTGAAGTGCTTTCAAACCTGAGACCAAAGCTTGACAGTTCCAACGCCCATTCCACAATCCTTTCGGTTGCATCTGGGTTATGCAAGATCCGTTGCAACAGGAAGCGAGTGATGACGGTGATCTCATGTGCTTGAAAGCAATGATGCAGCTTCCTCAAGGCCATAAGGAGGCCAAAGAGCAACTTCTGCACACCAGAGTTTCTTGATCTTCCCCCATGCAAGAGGGAGCTGGCAAAGTAAACAGGGTGCTGCATCATCTTCTTCCTCTGTATCACTTTGTTTGCTTGAGCAGATCCTGCCATGCCAGCACCAGACTCTATCGGGGCTCCTACTTTGCCAGTGCCAGACTCTGCCGAGGGTCCTGCCTTGCCGGCACTAGACCCTGCCGAGGGGAGCTCTAGCTCGTCATCCAACATTCTTGCCACTGTTACCGCCTCTTCGTCAACTTCCCTCCACGCCACTAGTGCGGCACTGACCACTTGATTCGTTGCCGCTAGATATAGCAGCAACAACTCTTGCGGTTTAGGCGCAACTAGTATTGGCGTAGAGGAGAGGTACCTCTTCAAATCCTGTAGCGCTGCCTCGGCCTACGAGGTCCATTTCACTGGCCCTGCCTTTTTCAAAATCTTGAAAAAGGGGAGGGCGTGCTCAGCAGATTTGGAGATGAACCTACTCAAAGCAGCAACGCAGCCAGCAAGTCGACGCACATCTTTGACTCACCTTGGTGCCTCAATCTGCTCAATTGCCTTGATCTTGTCGGGGTTCGCCTCGATCCCTCGTTGAGACACAAAGAACCCGAGAAGTTTTGCGGATAGGACACCGAACACACACTTCTCAGGGTTGAGCCTGAGGTTGATCTTGCGCAAATTTGCAAATGTTTCTTCCAAATCTTGCATGAGTGTTGCCATGTGCTTGGTTTTGACCACTATGTCATCCATGTAGGCTTCCATATTTCTATGGAGTTGGGGCTCAAAACCAATCTGAACCGCCCTTGCAAATGTCGAACCATCACTTTTCAACCCGAAAGGCATTCGTATAAAACAATACGTACCACATGGGGTGATAAAAGCGGTCTTCTCTTCATATTCCTTCGTCATAAAAATTTGGTGGTAACCTGAATAGGCGTCAAGGAACGATAGCAGGTCGCACCCGGTAGTGGAGTCCATTATCTGGTCAATGCGCGGCAAAGGGAAAGGATTCTTTGGGCAGGCTTTATTGATATTTGTATAGTCAGTGCATAGCCGCCATTTCCCATTTGCCTTGCGCACCACCACCGGATTGGCCAACCATGTTGGGTGGAGCACTCCTCTCACCAAGCCTGTTGCTTCCAACTTCCTAATCTCCTCGATGATGAACTCTTGCTGCACCAAAGCTTGCTTCCTGACCTTCTGCTTGACGGGCCACACATGAGGACAGACAGCAAGGTGGTGCTCAATCACCTCCCTAGGAACACTGGGGATGCCGGATGCTTGCCATGCAAACACGTCGACATTCTCCCGCAGGAAGGCGATGAGCGCGCTTTCCTATTTACTGTCGAGGGTGGAGCTTATAGTGAAAGCTCTGCTCGTGTCGTCCTCCTTGACGGGCACCTTCTTGGTTTCTGGTGGTGTAGCTTTGGATTTCTTGCTCTTGTCGATGGAGCTTTCTGGCACGTCCTCAACGGAAATTGCAGCACTCCAAGGAGGCGCATTTGTCAGAGTGGGCGCAAGAGGCGTGGCTGGGGCCAGAAGCCTTGTCTGCAACTAAGGTCTTTCTAGTCTTCTTCCCCTCAGGGGTTCTAGTAGCAGGAGCAATTTTCTTGGCGGCAGGTGGTACCACCGCTTCCCGGTAGAGCTGGTCAGCACAGATGAGTGCATCCTTCTTGTCGGAGCCGACAGTGATGATGCTCATGGGGCCGGGCATCTTCAGCGTGTTGTAGGCGTAGTGTGATGCTGCCATAAACTTGGCCAGTGTTGGGCGGCCAAGGATCTCGTTATACAGCAACGGGGTCTTGGCTACATCAAAAACGATCTTCTCTGTTCTGTAGTTCAGCTCACCACCAAATGTGACTGGTAGTGTGATCTTACCGTTGGGCTGGCTTCTCCCTAGATTGATCCCTTGAAACGTTCCCATCTCCTCGAGATCTCCCTTGGGGATTTGCAATCTCTTAATCACCTGGGGCGAGATCAAGTTCAGACCGGCCCCACCATCCACTAGCATTTTTGTCACCTTGAGGTTGCGAATTGTTGGCAAAACTAACAACGGCAAACACCCGACCGCGGTTGTGCGATCAGGGTGATCCTCGGCTCGAAAATGATAGGCGTGTTGGACCATTTCACTGGCCTCTGGGCATCGACTGATGGCTCCATCGCATTAATCTCGCGCGCCCACTATTTGAGTTTGCGGTGAGAAGAATGCAACAAGGCGCCACCATCGATGCACATGGCTTCTATGGCTTTCTGGAACTCATGCTCGCTGGACTCATCGTCCTCTTCATGATCATTGTCTCCCTCTTTCTTATCACGGCCCCGAGCGGGCCTCTCTTGTTGCTTGTCCTTGTCGTGGTGGCCCCTCGCCCCCCGCACTTCTTACCGGAACCCTCGGCACCATCCTGGCCTTTCTCCTTATCCCTTCTCCCATACTCAGCTTTCTACCTCTCCACAAGCTGCTTAACTTGCCGGCAGTTCTGGAGGTCATGGCTCTTGGTGCGATGAATCTTACAGTATTGCTTGTCGGAGCCCTCCGTCTTGTCGGCGGCCGCCAAGGCCTGGCAGGCGGCGCACCCGGCAAACTCCTTGCCGGGGTCGTCAGCCTCAGCCTTCTTGGTGGTGCCGGGGTTTCTGGATTCCTCGACGGCAAGCATGGTCTTGCCCTTGCGCTTCATGTTGCACCGTTGGCCTTTCCTTGCCGGGGCGACGACGTCTTCATCCCGAGAGTCAGTTTCCCCGTTGGCATCTTTGTCGGGGTACTTCCTTCCTTATTTCGCCCAAACACATCTATCGGCCAAAACATAAAGTTCAGCAACAACCCTAACCTTTTTCGTTGCCAGCTCTTCACGCATCTGGCGGTTGCACACGTTCTGATGAAACGTGTTGATGACAGCGGAAGGATGAACGTCTGGGATGTTGTACTTCACATGGCTGAATCTCTATATATACTTGCGCAGGGATTCGCCATCCTTCTAGGGGATGAGGTGCAAATCACTCGCCTAGCCAGGAGCTTGGTGGCCTCTGGTAACGGCGCCAACAAAGTCATGGCACAGATCTGACCATGAGGAGATGGAATCTTCTGGCAGGTGCATCAACCACGACTTGACGTTGGGCTTGAGCACCAATGGGAATTAGTTGGCAAGCACCTTGCCGTACCGAGCCCCGGTTGCTTGCATCGCAATGGTGTACACGCTCAGGAACTCAGACGGATGATTCTTCCCATCGTACTTCTCCGGGACCTCTGGTTTGAATGTGCGGGTAGTGGGCCACTGGAACTGCCGCAGCTCACGGGTGAAAGCTGGATAACCTAACTCGTAAGGCAAGTCATCAGAATCCCCCAGCGCAGGCATGTGTGCAGTGGGCCCTTCATGCCTATTAGATTGATTGCGCGCTTCTCATCATCGCTCAATGGTAGTTCGATCGTACTCTTCAACCCGCTCCCGAAGGACTTGATGTTGGTCACGACGAGCTCGTGGATCGGACAACACCATGGATCCATCATCACGGCCATCGACCCACCGAGCTGGCGACCGTTGCTATCGTGGTGGAGGGGAGTGCACCGTACTTGCGGCGCCTCCCGCTCGTCCACCGCCAACGCGCGCCGGCTCGGTGGACCGACGCAGCGAAGGGCCCACCTCCTGGTATTGATCTTTATTGTCATGGCCAATAAGGCTTTGGATGGAAGCCCTCCATTCTTCTTTCTTCTCTGCAACAAGAGGGAAGTCTAGGAGTAGTTGCGCTCACGCTAATGCTTCTGCTGGAGTAGGTGGCAGCGACAAACGCGAGGAACGGGAGGTGCTCGGACTTCTAACTATGTTAGAAGGAGCGCCATCATGGTTCCGCGGTCATGTGCCGTCTTGGCCAGCATCTTGGCGTGCATGCCGGCCCTGCGCATCACGGCAATGACGCAGAGGGCTCTTCCCGTGGCGGTGCCCGGGGTCACCAGTGTCATGGTGCTGCTCGTTATGCATGACCTGGGAGGACTGCGGCACGGGCGCCGGCGGGGGTGTCTTGGAGGTTGCCGCGCCACCCTCAGGCAGCACAGCTCCGCCCTTGGAGGTCCCCGTGTCGCCCGTAGGCGGCTCAGCTCCATTCTTGGACGTGGCGATGTACGGCTCGTCGTCTCAGGCACGAACGACGCTGCTCACCTGGCTTCAGTTGCCAGAATGTTGTGGATGCCCGCGATCCGAACCTCCACCACCATCCGCGACTATCCTGTCGCACGTCCGTGCTGGCACGGGAGGAACGGCTCCAGACGAACCAATCGCTGTGGTCCCCTTCTTCTTGGGAGCCATGGTGATCAAGGAAACGACGTGCTAACCACTAGATCAGGTTTGCCAAACTCTTCGCCCCTGCCTGGCGCGCCAAAGATGTCGGTGGAAACAACACCTACGAGATCATGTGGATCCCTTCTATGGTTTGATTGGGAAGAGGGGTGGACAAAGACCAGATCTAATGATCAACACGACGGATTTTTACCCAGGTTCGGGCCGCTCAGCAGCGTAAAACCCTAGTCCTGCTTTAGTGTATATTCTGTGTTCTTGAGCTTCGGCTCCCTGCTATGCACGCAAGATGGGCCGAGAGGTTCAAAAGTCTAAATCCTCCTCCAGTACGCCATGGGCCTCCTTTTATATGTCCAAAGGGTCGGCACAGTGGCCTACAGGAGGTGTAAAGTAACTACAGTGTGTTTATCATCGGCGTCTTAGGACAAATGCATTAAATGCGCTACTTATGTTCCCCTTAGCTTTATCAGGGACGGGAATAGAGCCCGTCCCATCCTTCACCGCCTCTCCCCGTCTTGACACGCATCCAGGCTGACGAGGCATGCAATGTCAGGCTGGCTGGCCAGCCGTTGCTCTGGAGCGGTGGCTGGATCTCCACAAAGATCTACATGCCACCACGCAAGTGCTTGCTAGGATGGCAGGCTAGTCGTCACGCTGGACTGGTGGCGGGGTGGCGGAACCTTGCCATGGCCTTGTCGACGCCCCCGGCAAGGTTCTTGCCAGGGCCGCGCAAATGCCTTCGGCAAGGATCTTGCTAGGAACCTCGCCTTCTAGTCTTCATAAAGATCTGCATGCCACCGTGCATGTGGCCCTGGGCCTTGGTCTTAACATTTGTTGATGCTGTCAGAGCTTCCAACCTCAAGGGTGGTGGTTTTGTCAGTGCTCCGCAAGGTGTCCGGGCAAGGACCTTGTCGGGGTCTCGCAAGCCGTCCCAGCAAGGATCTTGCGGGGGTCCAGCTCATCTTTTGCTCTCTGGTCTCTGTCTTGGCCA
This sequence comes from Triticum dicoccoides, assembly GCF_002162155.2. Classification (NCBI taxonomy): domain Eukaryota; kingdom Viridiplantae; phylum Streptophyta; class Magnoliopsida; order Poales; family Poaceae; genus Triticum; species Triticum dicoccoides. The sequence continues at coordinate 67,038,661 of NC_041388.1, forward strand.
CTTCTCTAGTGATCTTGTTTTTATCTTTGATCTCCCTCTTCAGGCCTCGCCGCTGGTGTGCCTACGACTGCCCGTCCACAAGTATGGGGTGCTCAAGGGCCCAAACTTTAGTGTGCCAACACTTTGGAAAACAATTCTCGTTTTTAACAGAAGAGTCATAAAGTGATGATTCTTTTTGCAGAAGATTAATAGAGAAATTTCCCAGGTTTTCCCATTTTTTTCAGAATTTTTGGACTAATATAAGTATGGTTGGAGTACAGATTACTACAAACTGTTCTGTTTTTTACAAATTCTGTTTTCTATGCATAGTTTGCTTGTTTTCTAGTTTCCATGGCTTATGTTGCTCAATATAAATTGTGGAAATGATATGCTATAGTAGGCATTGTGTGAGAACAATTATTAATCATGTATTTCACAGTACCAAAAGTGAAATGGTTTGCTCTTTATCATACTAACCTATCTCACAAACTTCCGTTAAGTTTTGTGTGATTGAAGTTTTCGAGTTTGGGTGAGACATCGATATGAGGAGAACAAGGAGTGACAATACCCTAAGCTTGGGGATGCCCAAGGCACCCCAAGTTAATATCCAAGGAATATCCAAGAAACTAAGCTTGGGGATGCCCCGGAAGGCATCCCCTCTTCCATCTCCAACATTATCGGTAACCTCACTTGGAACTATGTTTTCATTCGTCACATGATATGTGTTTTGCTTGGAGCATCATTTTAGTTCGTTAGGATTTTCTTTCTGTTATTTAGAATAATGTTTTTCATCTTTTATTTCAGTAAAAGTGGCAATTATAGCCTTTGCCATGCTTATTTTGCAAGTATACATGTTGCTGTTTGAAAACAGAAAGTTTACCGCTGTTGCAAACATTCCCTAGAAAATTCAGAATGTGATAAAATGTTGATTTTTTTTGCAAAATGAGCTCTGATAAATTCTCTACAGTGTTGTAATTTTTAATAATTTTTGGAGTTGAATAAGTATTGATACTCTTGCATTCTTTATAGACTGTACTGTTTTGGCACATTGCTGTTATGTTTGCTTATGTTTGCTTGTTTAATGATTCTATTTGAGGATATGAGTATTAAATATTCAGAGGCATTTAGTATGCAATGTTGAATAATAATTTTAGTGATTTGTAACAGTAGAGAATATTAAGGTTGTTGAATTGGTTTATACTAATTTATCTCACAAGTTCTTGTTGAGTTCTGTGTGGATGAAGCTTTTGAGATTTAGGAAAACCGTGATATGAGAGGAATTAAGGAGACACAAAATCTCAAGCTTGGGGATGCCCAAGGCACCCCAAGATAATATTTCAATAAGTCTCAAGCATCTAAGCTTGGGGATGCCTCGGTAGGCATCCCACCTTTCTTCATCAACAATTATCGGTAGTATCGGTTGAGCCTAAGTTTTTGCTTCTTCACATGAGTTGTGCTATTCTTAGAATGTCATTTTATTTTCATTTTGATTGCTATTTTAATAAAATACTTAGATATGAAAGTTTTTTTTAAATAAAATATCATTGCACTGAAATGGCAACCTTTGCCTGTTGCCTCGGTACTCCGCGGCTGCGGTTGCCCCCTTTGCACCAAAGAGGAAAGGAGGATGTTGCGCGGGCTAGCACCCGCCTGGCGCCCTAGGTCGGCATGGCTTGCGTCACGGGAACCTCGCGAGGTACCCCGCCTTGATCTCTCCGCCTCCTCTCGAGCCAGCATGACGAGGCCGTGTCTGAGGAAGCTCCGTGTCGTCCGCCCCGCGAGGCTTGGCCCCTCGCGAGGGTCTTGAGTTTGTATTGGTGAAGATGGGCCGTGCTGGGCCCCCCTTTGAGCCACGCCGCAGGCCGCAGGCAGGCAAGTCTGGGGACCCCCGTTCCCAGAACACCGACAATTTTGACGAGGGCTCACAATCACAAAAGATTTCCATGATAGTGTATTTGCATGTGAAAGTTCTCTTACTTATACTAATTATTCGTGAATTGCTTGTATGACCAATATTGTGATTGTCAAGCCTCAAAAGGTTTCACTTTCTAAACCCACTGTGAAGCTACCACTGGGCATGATATGATTTCAACTTCATGACATAAACTTTATTCAACAATTTACTCATAGGATATAAGTGAAGCACAAGAGTAAATGACAAGCTACTCCAAAAAGATATAGGTGAATATCATGAGCATAATTTCCTTCTCTCAAATTAATTTAAGTGAAGCAAGAGAGAATTTCTTCAAAAATACTAAAGCACACCATGCTCAAAAAGATATAAGTGAAGCACTAGAGCAATTCCATTGAAAAGGGCTTCGTTGACGGGATGTGAATGCCACTTACCTAGCCTCCCTGACAACTATTTGACTATGAGACGGAGGTCACCATGGAGCCCAAGACGGCGTCATCACCAGAGCTTTGCGCAGGCAAAGACTACTTTTGTCAGGATAGCTGATACTTGTTGTCCCCCTTCAAATTAGCCCGCCATTGTTGGCTCCCTTCCCGCTCAATATTTGGGAAGAGGACCAGGGCCTCTATAAATAGGACCAGCCACCCACAGAGCAAGGGGGTTGGGTGGCAGGAAAAAAGAGGTTCGTTAGAGAGGTTAGAAGCAGAGAGAGAGAGAGAGAGAGAGAGAGAGAAAGGTGGCTGAACTCCTCCCAACAGTTCATCGCCCCAGCCAAGAACAGACTCTCGCGAGGCTGTTCTTCCTTGTATTGTTCATCATCATCAGCCCAAGAGGCAATCCACACACCACACAGTTGAGTACGGTATTACACCACAACGGTGGCCCGAACCAGTATAAACCCTGTGTCTCTTATGCTGTTCTTCCCATAGCTTTGATCCTAGCGTGGCGGAGGGGTGCAGGTAGGTAGGAGGCGAAATCTCCGCGCGCACCCCAGTGTTCGAACCTCAAGGGTCTGCCGGAACCCGAAATCCGACATTTGGCGTGCCAAGTAGGGGTGCGCCGGAATTCGTGTTCCACCGCCCCGTTCTCCTCCGCCCATCGCGCTCATGTCTGACGCACGTCAAGCCCGCGCGGAGCGCCGGGCCGCCCTCGCTTCCCGCGTCACCCAGACAGCCCCTGTCGGTAGGCGTCCTCGCCGTTCGCCGTCACCTGCCGTCAATGCCGCCACCAGCCCGGCGGGGGACGAGCAGCAGGCATCGTCTCAGCATCCATCCGTGCGCCAAGACGGCCGCACCGCAACTCCCTCGCTCGCCCCAGCTGGATCTTCGTCCCGCGTGCTCCGCGCGCCCATGGAGGCTCGGTCTGCACTCATCGCGGCGAACGAGCTCCTGCGCTACCGTCCCGTCGATGATGTCTACGAAGAATGGCTCGGCCGCATCGCCGAGCTTGTCCGCACCGCAGGGGGTTCTTCCGCGCCGTCTGTTCCGCTGCACCGCACCCCGCCCCGCGCGGGCGACGAGGCTCTGGCGGTGCCCCAGTCGCTTCCTCCTCAAGAAGACGCCCTGGCACCAAGGCGCGTGGCCCCTGGGCGGAACCCGCTCCGTCAGGTGCCAGCGCGGCAAGAACAGAGCTGCCAAGAAGTCCCTCGCCCGCCAGAAGCTGCCCGGGCACTCCCTGCTCCAGCACGTCGCGACCATCCTCCTGCTCCGGCGCGTGGGGACATGCAAGACTAGGATCTCCATCACCCAAGGCCTCCCGTGGCCACAGCGGGCTGCCGCGCCTACACCACCGAGCTGCGTAGCGTCGCGTGGCCAGGCAAGTTGAAGTCGGACCTGCCTCCTCGCTACGACGGCACGGCCGACCCTGCGGAGTTCCTCCAGCTCTACGAGCTGGGCATCGAAGCTGCCAACGGAGACGAGAAGGTCATGGCGAACTGGTTTCCCATGGCGTTCAAGGATGGGGCCCGCACCTGGCTCCTGAACCTGGCTCTAGGCACAATCTCCTCCTGGGAAGAGATGCGCACCCGCTTCATCGCCAACTTCCAAGGTACTCGCGACCGGCCACCCGCCATGAGCGACATGCACCGCATCAAGCAACAACCCGGGGAGACCCTGCAGAAGTACATCCAACGCTTCAACAACGCATGCCTCAAGATTCCCAAGGTGACTGAGGAGGCTATCATCTCAGCCTTCTGCGATGGCGTGCGCGACGTCAAGATGAAGGACGAGCTGGCGATGCATGAAGACCTGTGCACTTCTTTGGAGCTGTTCAACTTGGCGAACAAGTGCGCCAGGGCTAAGGAAGGGCGTCTCTCCCTCCTCGAGCTGCCTGCCGCAGACCCGGAAGAGAAGAAGCTCAAGGCCAAGGAAGTAAAGCGCAAGGGGGCTGCCATGCTCGCGGCAGAACTAGACACGAAGCGGGGCAGAGATCAGCCCGAACCTCCCAAGGGCAGCCGGTACTGCGTGTACCACGACCTCCACACCCACAACACCAGCGAATGCCAAGAACTCCGAGCCGTGCGTGAAGGAAGGATCGGCCGTCGCCCTAACCGTGGTGACCGGGGATACGGCCGAGGAGGAGGAAGGAACGCAGGACGCTGGGAAGACCGTGGCCTGAGCCAGGGTGGCGCGACCAACCTCGCGAGGATCGCTGGTAAGGCCCACCTCGTGAGGGAGGCTGGAGGGATCATCCTCGCGAGGATCGCCCGCAAGGCACCGCAGGCCTCCCACCGCTGCCGCCGCAGCCAAGGAGAAACGAGGACTGCCACTAGGACGAGGAGGCTGGGGGCTTCCAGGAGCCACGCGCGATCGCCTGCATCCTGGGCGGAGCTCAAGCCCCAGCCTCTCAGCGCATCTTCAAGCAGTTCGCCCGTGAAGTGAACGCAGTCCTCCCCAGGCTCGAAGCCACGCGCCCTCTCAGGTGGTCGGCGTGCGCTATCACATTCAGCTTAGCAAATCAACTCAAGTGTGCGGTTACGGCCGGAGTCCTCCCGATGCTTTGTTCCCCAATCATCAGCAACGTGGTGGTCACCAAGACCCTCATAGATGGCGGGGCAGGGCTCAACGTCCTATCCGTAGAGACATTCAACAACCTCCAAGTGCCCTACAGCCAGCTTCAGCCAACCAAGCCCTTCTCCGGTATCACAGACGGCTCCACGATCCCGATTGGGCAGGTCCGCCTCCCTGTCACCTTCAGGGCACGCGACAACTACCGCACCGAGCTCATCGACTTCGACGTCGCTCACATCCGCCTGCCGTACAACGCCATCCTCGGGTACCCGGCACTGGCCAAGTTCATGGCCGTGACTCACCACGGCTACAACGTCCTCAAGATGCCAGGAAGCGGCGGAGTCATCACGGTGCCCTGTGAAGAGAAGGACGCGGTGTGTTCCCTGGAGCGAGCCTTTCAGGCTGCATCACTGGAAGACCCGGATCGCGGAAGCAGGAGGCTCCCCGAGGCCGCCCCCAAGAAGAAGAAGACAACGTCCGGCCTGGCCCCTCAGGAGGCAGGCCCCTCTGGGCCTGTGCCTGCCCAGGGGGAACCTCCTTCCATCGCATAGGAAAGCGCGCCCGGCGCCCTCCTCAGGCAGGGCTCAGGGGCTCTCCCCTGGAGGGCCACTGACCTAGCCAGGGTCACGAGGGAGCCGCTTGGGCACCACATGGAGGCGTGTTTCGAAGCACGTTTCCCTCAAGAAGGAGCAAGGCAAGGAGATCCAGACCCACAGGAGTTCGTCAGCGAGGCCATTCAGGAGCTACAGGAGTCCAGACTCATGAGAGGCGCCCGCCGCCTACCAGCAGTGGCTCCGCATCCAGGCGAGGATGGCGGGCTGCGCGTCTGCATCGACGTACCAGGGCTCAACCGAGTCGCCTCCCTGGGGCGCCTCTGGCCCTCACGAGTGGGGCGCTGCGGAGGTCCACCCCATAGCTATGTTCGGATGCCTTACGGCTTGCTGAGCGCGGCTGACACACACCAGCGCCTCATGAGGGGCATCACGGACGCACAAGAGGCCAGGTGCTCCGCAGCCCTGCCAGAGATGGAGATGGCCCGCGAGGAACCACCCGCGCCTCCAGAGCCTCCCGAGGCCCCTGGGCCTGGGGGGCTCATGAGGATCGGCTTCCGCAGCCCACCGGGCCGGCTACACCAACACCCCTTCGTCTTCAGCGTCATCAGGTGACATCTTTCAAGTTTCACTTCCGGCTGGGAGCGCCCCAGGGCTGTATTATTCCCAGGCCGCGTGGGTCCGTCCCTGCGGCGTGTACCCCTTTTATTTCGCGTCGTTATCTTACCTTGTTGGGGGCGCCCCTCGGGCTGCATGATCCCCAAGCCGCTCGGGCCAGGCCCAGCAGCATGTACCCCATTTGCGTTCATTTCCGGTTATGCGTTAGAACCGCCAGGCTTGATTATTTGATGCCGGTCCGCGGCGCCTCTTCTTCTCCATGCTGACCACTTGCACGTTAAAGGGGGGGGGGTACCTGAGCATCGCGACTCAGGGCTCTTACTGGCTCTCCAGCCCTCACCCTCTGGCCTTGACCACGGCATCGCGACCTGGCATACCAACGACGGATGAGACCAGCTCGAGGGCCGGGACCCGAGGACGTAGAGTGCAGGCATCTAACCGAACTTGCAGGGACACAACACAAGATAAGGCCCAGTGCCAGGCGCAACTCCCTTAGAGGTAGGGCCTCGTGAGTCCCGTACTGGCTCACGGGTGCCCAGAAACACCTCGCCAGGCCCTACCGTGCCAGCCACGTGTCAGGGCGGGGCTGTACACGCCCCGGGGGCTCCTCCCGGAGGGGGGCCCCCTCCCACGTACCAGTGGAAGCACCATGATCCACGCTGGCTGACGACACTGCCGAGGAGCGGCTATGCCCGTACACATACGGAAGCGCTATGCTCCGCGCTGGTGATAAACAACTGAGGGTGGCCTCCGGGCCGCATCAACCTCAGGGAGCCCAGAGCTCAGTGTCTAGCCTCATCGCAACGCCTCCCCTCGGGAGTGCCGCGCGAGGGGGTTGGGCACGGGGGCTACACCTGGGTCACGCCCAGACGCACACCGCCCGGCCAGGTCCCCACGAGCCTGGTTCGTCGCGCGCCTCTCCCCGAGCGGAGCCGAGGTATGAAGGCCGTTTGAGCGTCAAGGGGGACTCCTGAGCATCGCGACTCAGGAGCCTAACTAGTCATGTAGCCCCTCACTCCTTGGTCTCGTCCTAATTTCCGGTCGGGGCTATTGCTGGGTGAGCTACGCGCGGGGCCGGGCTCTGTAGACGTAGAACGGTGGATCCACCCACATCATACCTCCCTACTTGTTGTTCGTGCGCCAAGGGGGACTCCTGAGCATCGCGACTCAGGAGCCTAACTTGTCACGTAGCCCCTCACTCCTTGGTCCCGTCCTGGTTTCCGGTCGGGGCTATTGCTAGGTGAGGTACGCGCGGGGCCGGGCCCTGCCGGCGTAGAATATAAGCAAGTAGGAAGGAAAAGCACAAATTTCAAAGGAATTCGATAGCAAATATTACAGTCCACACTGTTATCCCAATATCAAACGCAAGTTTAAACGCCTCCCCGAGGCATGATACATGTGCAGGAATTAAAAGCAGGACAGGAGCCACGATGGAGTCACTTGGCGGCGGGGGAGCAGCGCGGAGTGGGTTCGCCTCACGGAATAGAGGGGTCGGCAGCGCCTTGCTCCGGCTTGGTGCTGAAGGCCCGGAACTTCCCCAGCAGAGCCTCTGCGCGACCCTTCATGGCCTCGGCAGCAGCCGCGGCACGCTCGCCACTCCCAGGCTCCAGCAGGCTGTCGAGGTCGAAACCAGGATCGCGAAGGTGGATGTGGGTGAGGACCCGCGTCAGCGCTGCAGAAGACAGAACACGTGCCTCGGCCTCGGCCGTGGGGCCAAGGCCAAGGGCGACATCTTCAAGAGCGTGGACCAAGAAGGGAAGCAGCTTGGCGGGGCCGTCCTCGGCGCCGGCCAGCGGGCTCTCCAGGCCGCTGTCGTAAAGCGTCCTCAGCGAGGAGCGAGCCTTCGCCTCCAGCTCCGTGAAGGCCACGCGGTCTTCGGCAAGGACCAGGGCCCAGCTCGGCCTTCCTCGCCCCCAATTCCTGCTCCAGCGCGCCTAGGCGGTCGCGGCGTTTCTTGAGCTTGGCCTCCCAGCTCTCGACGGCCGCCTCGCGAGCCTTCACGCCTTCTTCCTGCTCTTGGCGAAGACGGACCTCTTTCGCGAGCTGATCCCGCAGGCCCTGCAGCTCGTCCTCCAGTGCCTTGCAGCGACCATGGACATCGACACCTCTCCCAGGGCTGCATCGCGAGCAGCCTTCGCCTCAAGGACAGCCTGCTTCTCCTCGTCGCATGCCGTTGAGGCCTGGACCAGCGCCGCCCGAATCGAAGCGTCGGAGCGAACCCATCCAGAAGCCAGCTCCAAACGCCCGGCCACCAAGCGGGGGTCGGCGCCAAGAAGATCCTGCCGCAGTCGGCCCAGCTCAGTAATAGCACGATCCAGAACGGTAGAAGGAGTCGGAGAGACAGTGGCCGGTGGAGTAGTAGAAGGCGGCAGTGCAGCCGCAGCATCCTGAGGCGGAGTCTGCCGCGCCCCGACAGCTGTAGTGGCAGCGGCAGGCAAGAGCACCTCGGGAGCCACTTGGGCCGTGGGGGCTGAGCTCGCCCCAGCCGACTCAGCCAAACCTCGCGAGGACGACCGGGCAGGAGAAGCCTCTGCGTCGCGGTCACCTTCCTTCGCGGGCAGACGCGCCACCACGGATGGAACCTCGGGAGCCCCCTTCGGCTTCTTTGCTACGGGCGCCAACCTATCCAAAGATGCGGACGTCAAGCCTCGGAAGCAGAGCAATAGATAAAGACAAGAATCGAATGCTTACGGGTCGTCGCCAGTGAGCTCAAGCGGCCTCCGGCCAAATTTGAAGCCTGAAAGCCGGCTGGAAGGGTCAACCTCGGGAAGCTTGGAGGCGGAAGGTGCGTCTGCGGTTTGCCCCGGGGCCTGGGGAGACTCGCGGGAGATCAGCCCGGTCCTGTCCTTCTTCGGGATCGGGGGCGAGATCTCGCCGTCCTGCTCGTCGTCGTCTTCGTCGCCATCCTCGTCGTCATCGTTCGGAGAGAGGCGGAGAACATGGGACCTGCGCCGGGGGAGGGGAGCCCTTGACTCTCTGTCAGTCACCTCGGAGTCAGGCCCTTTTCCGCGCTCCCCTCCTTCTTCCTCTTTGCTAGAGTCGCCGGAGGGCACGTCCACTGGTCCCTCGGGAACCTCCAGGGGCACGGGCCCTTCCCCGTTGAAGACGGGCATGGACTTCACTACCAGCTCCCAGTCGTCGCGGAGGAACAAGGGCATAGGGGCGCCCTCCAACCTCGCCACATTGCCCCCGACCAGAGATTGGAGAACCGCAGCCAGGTCTTCGTCGGCCCAGGCTGTGGGGCTCGGACGGGGCCTCCACATTGGAAGCGAGTACTGCCGAAGCGGAGCCAGCCGGTGCTCCAGGAACTCCCTCAGCACCGACGCGCCGGTCAGCTTCGCCGCCGCCATGTCGGTCGGCCTCAGATCCGCGTCCATCCTCTCCAACACCATCTTCGCGCGGGCATCCATGAGCTCCGCCCGACCCCAGTCGCTGGAGCTCGTGGGCTGCTCCGTGGGCAAGATCAGCCGAGGGTGGATGCGCTCAGCATCCACCAAGACCCACTTGCTCCTGAAGCCCTCAATCCTCTTCCCAGAGTTCGAGATGGCAATGGCGCCGCCAGACGCGACGAAGCTCGCGCACGCGGAAGCAGTCCCCCGAGAGGTCCGGAGGTAGAAGTAGTGGCGCGGCAGGGCCACTGAGGGCTGCACCCCAACATGTGCTTTGCAATAATAAGCAAAGATTGCCAGGAGGAGGACGGAGTTGGGATGAAGATGCAGAGCCTGTAGCTTGTAATGGCGGAGGACAGAGAAGAAGAACTCGGAGAAGGGAGGCACCAGGCCAGCAACAATGGCACTTACGAAGAGCGGATAGAAGGTGCTCCTTTTACCCTCAGGGGTGGCGGAGCCTGCCTTGAACACATTCTCCCCGTCGATGCCCCACGCCATCGCCATCCGGCGCAACCGGGCAAGGCCCGCCTCCGACACGTTCGGCGAGTCCAGGGCAGACGAGGACCAAGCCGCGGCCGGGGGCTGACGAGGCGCCATGGCTCCCTAGGCTGCGCGGCCAGAGCAGATCTAGAAATCCCGGAGGAAGGAAGGAGAGGCGCAAGAAAGGGGATCTGAGCAGCAACCGGAGAAAGCAAGAAGCAGGGCCTAGGCGGATGCCACACCTTTATCAACTCGCGCGGTTGATGAGGCGCCCACGTCCAGTCAACCACCACGTGGCGCCCAAGGCCGCAGGCTGTTAGGGCCCGCGGCGCTTCGCTCTTGCCCTTCCGCCTCCCTCCACGGCCAAGTCCAGGCGCGCCTTGGGCCCGGGGGCTACTGTCGGTGTTCTGGGAATGGGGGTCCCCAGACTTGCCTGCCTGCGGCCTGCGGCGTGGCTCAAAGGGGGGCCCAGCATGGCCCATCTTCACCAATACAAACTCAAGACCCTCGCGAGGGGCCAAGCCTCGCGGGGCGGACGACACGGAGCTTCCTCAGGCACGGCATCATCAGGCTGGCTCGAGAGGAGGCGGAGAGATCAAGGCGGGGTACCTCGCGAGGTGCCCGTGATGCAAGCCATGACGACCCAGGTCGCCAGGCGGGTGCCAGCCCGCGCAGCATCCTCGTTTCCTCTTTGGTGCAAAGGGGGCGAGCGCAGCCGCGGAGTATCGAGGCATCAGGCAAAGGTTGCCATTTCGATGCAACGAGACCAAGACCAGGAGGACAACGAGACGGAGGTCACCATGGAGCCCAAGACGGCGTCATCACCAGAGCTTTGCACAGGCGAAGACTACTTTTGTCAGGATAGCTGATACTTGTTGTCCCCCTTCAAATTAGCCCGCCATTGTTGGCTCCCTTCCTGCTCAATATTTGGGAAGAGGACCAGGGCCTCTATAAATAGGACCAGCCACCCACAGAGCAAGGGGGTTGGGTGGCAGGAAGAAAGAGGCTCGTTAGAGAGGTTAGAAGCAGAGAGAGAGAGAGAGAAAAAAAAGGTGGCTGAACTCCTCCCAGCAGTTCATCGCCCTAGCCAAGAACAAACCCATGCGAGGCTGTTCTTCCTTTTATTGTTCATCATCATCAGCCCAAGAGGCAATCCACACACCACACACTGGAGTAGGGTATTACACCACAACGGTGGCCCGAACCAGTATAAACCCTGTGTCTCTTGTGATGTTCTTCCCATAGCTTTGATCCTAGCATGGCGGAGGGGTGCAGGTAGGTAGGAGGCGAAATCTCCGTGCGCACCCCAGTGTTCGAACCTCAAGGGTCTGCCGGAACCCGAAATCCGACAAAAGTATTATATGCCAAAATTGTTGACATTGAAAAAGGAAGACAACATAATAGTTTATGTTTGCTCATATTCACATAGAAGTTATATTGTCATATATCCTTCAACATGTGGTGCTTGCCCCCCATCCTTACTAGCCAAAAATTCCGCACCAAGTAGAGATACTACTTGTGCATCCAAAAACCCTTAAACCCAAATCTTATCTTCAAGATTCCACCATACCTACCTAAGGATTGAACAAGATCCTTCAAGTAAGTTGCCATCGGTGCAATAAGGCAATAAAAATTTCTTCTAAAAGTGTGAGATCATTTAGTGTAAGAGAAAATTGAGCGTTGTATGAACTTGTGATGGTGAAGAATAAAAGTGACTGACTGCATAATAAAGGTTGCCATCACAAGGGGTGATGTCTACTACACAACCTTCTTGTAGACGTTGTTGGGCCTCAAGGTGCAGAGGTTTGTAGGACAGTAGCAAATTTCCCTCAAGTGGATGACCGAAGGTTTATCAATCCGTGGGAGGCGTAGGATGAGGATGGTCTCTCTTAAGCAACCCTGCAACCAAATAACAAAGAGTCTCTTGTGTCCCCAACACACCCAATACAATGGTAAATTATATAGGTGCACTAGTTCGGCGAAGAGATGGTGATACAAGTGCAATATGGATAGTAGATAATGGTTTTTGTAATAAAAAATATAAAAATAGCAAGGTAGCAAGTGGTAAAAGTGAGCACAAATGGTATTACAATGCTAGGAAACAAGGCCTAGGGTTCATACTTTCACTAGTGCAAGTTCTCTCAACAATAATAACATAATTGGATCATATAACTATCCCTGAACATGCAACAAAGAGTCACTCCAAAGTCACTAATAGCGGAGAACAAACGAAGAGATTATTGTAGGGTACGAAACCACCTCAAAGTTATTCTTTCCGATCAATCCGTTGGGCTATTCCTGTAAGTGTCACAAACAGCCCTAGAGTTCATAGTAAAATAACACCTTAATATGCAAATCAACCAAAACCCTAATGTCACCTCAAGTATCTGTGGGTATGATTATACGATATGCATCACACAATCTCAGATTCATCTATTCAACAACCACAAAGAACTTCAAAGAGTGCCCCGAAGTTTCTACCGGAGAGTCAAGACGAAAACGTGTGCCAACCCCTATGCATAAGTTCATGAGGTCACAGAACTCGCAAGTTGATCACCAAAACATACATCAAGTGGATCACGTGATATCCCATTGTCACCACAGATAAGCACATGCAAGACATACATCAAGTGTTCTCAAATCCTTAAAGACTCAATCCGATAAGATAACTTCAAAGGGAAAACTCAATTCATCGCAAGAGAGTAGAGGGGGAGAAACATCATACGATCCAACTATAATAGCAAAGCTCGCGATACATCAAGATCGTTCCGAATCAAGAACACGAAAGAGAGAGAGAGAGAGAGAGAGAGAGAGAGAGAGAGAGGGGAGAGAGAGATAAAACACATAGCTACTGGTACATACCCTCAGCCTCGAGGGTGAACTACTCCCTCCTCGACATGGAGAGCGCCGGATGATGAGGATGGCCACCGGAGAGGGATCCCCCCTCTGGCAGGGTGCCTAAATGGGTCTAGATTGGTTTTCGGTGGCTACGGAGGCTTCTAGCGGCGGAACTCCTGATCTAGGTTATTTTCTATAGGTTTCCGTATTTATAGGAATTTTTGGCGTAGGTCTCACGTCAAGAAGGTGCCCGAGTCGTCCACGATGTAGGCCCATGTGCCTGGGGGTGGGCGCTCCCCCACCCTCATGGACGGCTCGGGACTCTCCTGGCCCAACTCTTTTCCTCTGGGGTCTTCTTTTGGTCCATAAAAAATCATCAAAAATTGGCACGTCAATTGGACTCCATTTGGTATTCTTTTTCTGTAGAACTCAAAAACAAGGAAAAACAGAACTGTCACTGGGCTCTAGGTTAATAGGTTAGTCCCAAAAATCTAAAATAGCATATCAATGCATATAAAACATCCTAGATGGATAATATAATAGCATGGAACAATAAAAAATTATAGATATGTTGGAGACGTATCAAGCACCCCCAAGCTTAATTCCTGCTCGTCCTCGAGTAGGTAAATGATAAAACAATTTTTTTGATGTGGAATGCTACCTAACATAATTATCAATGTAATTTTCTTTATTGTGGCAAGAATATTCAGATCCATAAGATTCAAGATAAAAGTTTAGTATTGACATAAAAATAATAATACTTCAAGCATACTAACCAAGCAATTATGTCTTATCAAAATAACATAGCCAAAGAAAGCTTATCCCTACAAAATCATATAGTTTGGCCATGCTTCATTTTCGTCACACAAAATGCTCCCATCATGCACAACCCCAATGACAAGCCCAGCAATTGGTTCATACTTTTAAACGCGCTTCACCCTTTTCAACCCTTACGCAATACATGAGCGCAAGCCATGGACATAGCACTATGGGTGGAAAAGAGTATGATGATAGGGGTTATGTGAGAAGATAAAAAGGAAGAAAGTCTCACATTGACGCGGCTAATCAATGGGCTATGGAGATGCCCATCAATTGATGTCAATGCGAGGAGTAGGATTGCCATGCAACGGATGCACTAGAGCTATAGATATATGAAAGCTCATCAAAAGAAACTAAGTGGATGTGCATCCAACTTGCTTGCTCACGAAGACCTAGGGAATTTTGAGGAAGCCCGTCATTGGAATATACAAGCCAAGTTCTAATGAAAAATTACCACTAGTATATGAAAGTGACAACATAAGAGACTCTCTATCATGAAGATCATGGTGCTACTTTGCAGCACAAGTGTGGAAAAAGGATAGTAACATTGTCCCTTCTCTCTTTTTCTCTCATTTTTTTATTTGGCCTTCTCCTTTTTTTGGCCTCTTTTTCGTCCGGAGTATCATCCTGACTTATGGGGGAATCATAGTCTCCATCATCCTTTCATCACATGGGACAATGCTCTAATAATGTTGATCATCACACTTTTATTTACTTACAACTCAAGGATTACAACTCGATAATTAGAACAAAATATGACTCTATGTGAATGCATCTGGCGATGTACCGGGATATGCAATGAATCAAGAGTGACATGTATGAAAAATTAGCATGGTGGCTTTGCCACATATACGATGTCAACTACATGATCATGCAAGCCAATATGACAATGATGATGTGTATCATAATAAACGGAACAGTGTAAAGTTGCATGGCAATATATCTTGGAATGGCTATGGAAATGCCATAATAGGTAGGTATGGTGGCTGTTTTTAGGAAGATATAAGGAAGTTTATGTGTGATGGAGCATATCCTATCACGGGGTTTGGATGCACCGGCGAAGTTTGCACCAACTCTCAAGGCGAGAGAGGGCAATGCACGGTACCGAAGAGGCTAGCAATGTTGGAAGGGTGAGAGTGCGTAATATCCATGGACTCACATTAGTCATAAAGAACTCATATACTTATTGCAAAAAATTATTAGCCCTCGAAGCAAAGTACTACTACGCATGCCCCTAGGGGGATAGATTGGTAGGAAAAGACCATCGCCCGTCCCCGACCGCCACTCATAAGGAAAGCAATCAAAGAACACCCAACGCTTCAAATTTGTCACACAATGTTTACCATACGTGCATGCTACATGCCTTGCCAACCTCAACACAAGTATTTCTCAATTTCACAATTACTAAACTAGCACAACTCTAATATTACCACCTTTATATCTCAAAACAATTATCAAGTATCAAAGTTCTCATAGTATTCAATTCACTTTATATGAAAGTTTTTATTATATCCCTCTTGGATGCCCATCATATTAGGACTAAATTCATAACCAAAGCAAGTTACCATGCTTTTTAGGACTCTCAAAATAATGTAAGTGAAGCATGAGAGTTCATCTATTTCTTCAAAATAAAACTACCATCATGCTCTAAAAAGATATAAGTGAAGCACTAGAGCAAATGACAAACTACTCCAAAAGATATAAGTGAAGATCAATGAGTAGTCGAATAATTATGCAACTATGTGAAGACTCTCTAACATTTAATAATTTCAGATCTTGGTATATTATTCAAACAGCAAGCAAAACTAAATAAAATAAAATTACGCTCCAAGCAAAACACATATCATGTGGTGAATAAAAATACAGATCCAAGTAAAGTTACCGACGAACGAAGACGAAAGAGGGGATGCCTTCTGGGGCATCCCCAAACTTAGGCTCTTGGTTGTCCTTGAATATTACCTCGGGGTGGCTTGGGCATCCCCCAAGATTAGTCTCTTGCCACTCCTTATTCCATAGTCCATCGAATCTTTACCCAAAACTTGAAACTTCACAACACAAAACTTAACAGAAAACTCGTAAGCTCCGTTAGTATAAGAAAATAAATCACCACTTAGGTACTATTGTGAACTCGTTCTAAATTCATATTGGTGTAATATATACTGTATTCCAACTCATCTATGGTTCATACCCTCCGATACTACTCATAGATTCATCAAAATAAGCAAGCAACACATAGAAAACAGAATCTGTCAAAAACAGAACAGTCTGTAGTAATCTGGATCAAACGTATACTTATGGAACCCCAAAAATTCTAAAATAAATTTCTGGACGTGAGGAATTTACCTATTAATCATCTTCAAAAAGAAATAACTAAATATATATCTCCAATAAATAATGGCGTCAAAACTCGTGAGCGCTAAACTTTCTGTTTTTTTACAGCAAGATCGCAAAGACGTCACCCAAGTCTTCCCAAAGGTTCTACTTGTCACAAACACTAATTAAAACATGAAACCACTTCCAAACATAGGATAGATTAATTATTTATTACTAAACAGGAACAAAAATCAAGGAACAAAAATAAAATTGGTTGCCTCCCAACAAGCGCTATCGTTTAACGCCCCTAGCTAGGCATGATGATTTCAATGATGCTCACATAAAAGGTAAGAATTGAAACATAAAGAGAGAATCATGAAGAATATGACTAGAAAATTTAAGTCCAACCCACTTCCTATGCATAGGGATTTTGTGAGAAAACAACTTATGGGAACAATAATCAACTAGCATAGGAAGGAAGAACAAGCATAACTTTAAAACTTTAAGCACATAGAGAGGAAACTTGATATTATTGCAATTCCTACAAGCATATATTCCTCCCTCATAATAAATTTCAGTAGCATCATGAATAAGTTCAACAATATAACCATCACATAAGACATTCTTTTCATGATCTACAAGCATAGAAAATTTAGTACTCTCCACATAAGCAAGATTCTTCTCATTCGGAATAGTGGGAGTATCATAAGAAACTCGAATACTATAAATTGTTTCCACATTAAAAGGGTAATGTTCAGAAAAAGGGTAATCATAATCATGAAAACTTTTATAAATATAATCATCACTAGTTTTTGTAGCATAAGTATCATCACAATAATTATCATAATTAGCAACTTTGTTCTCATCATAATCGATTGAAACCTCTTCCAAGATAGTGGAATCATTACTAAATAAAGTCACGACCTCTCCAAATCCACTTTCATAATTGTCACAATAAGATTCAAAAACCTCCAAAATAGTGGGATCATTACTTCCTAAAGTTGACACTCTTCCAAACCCACTTTCATCAATATAACCATCATAAATAGGAGGCATGCTATCATCATAATAAATTTTCATATCAAAACTTGGGAGGTTAAATATAACATCTGCATGAAACATAGCATCCCCAAGCTTGGGACAAACATTAATTACAGCAAATACATTCTCAAGCATGTCATTCTCATCAAACATAGCATCGCCAAGCTTGGGCCTTTTCATATCATAAGCATAATCACTCTCATCATTAATAGTATGGATAGCACCAATAGTATAACAATTATCATCATCACAATGAGTAATAGGAGCAACATCATTTGGGAGGGATACATTTTTACCTTTTCTTCTCCATCTTTTCTTTCTCTTCTTCACATCATGTGTGGGTTTAACCCTCTTTTTGGAGCTCCTTATTAATGGGATTGGTTATATAGAAAGCTCTTCCTCGTTACTTGATTCATCATAAGAAATAATAGGAGGATATTGGGAAGTCTCTTCCCTTTCATTAGTATTCTCTTCATCTTCTATTTGTTTTCTTGTCTTTATGTAATTGGAAATATAAGGATTTTCAATGCAATTCACTGCAGAATACATAAAAATTTCTTCTAGATCAAAATCAAGAAATTTATCAAGATTAAATTCTGTAATACCCTCAGTTGTACGTTTCATTTCTTCATACCCCAAAAGAATACTAAGCTCTTTATCATGCTCAAGGGTAATTGTCGGTGTCAAAACCGGCGGATCTCGGGTAGGGGGTCCCGAACTGTGCGTCTGGGCCGGATGGTAACAAGAGGCAAGGAACACGAAGTTTTACCCAGGTTCAGGCCCTCTCGATGGAGGTAAAACCCTATGTCCTGCTTGATTAATATTGATGATATGGGTAGTACAAGAGTAGATCTACCACGAGATCGAAGAGGCTAAAACCTAGAAGCTAGCCTATGGTATGATTGTTGTTCTGTATGTTGTCCTACGGACTAAAACCCTCCGGTTTATATAGACACCGAAGAGGGTTAGGGTTACACAAAGTCGGTTACAATGGTAGGAGATCTACATATCCATATCGCCAAGCTTGCCTTCCACGCCAAGGAAAGTCCCTTCCGGACACGGGACGAAGTCTTCAATCTTGTATCTTCATAGTCCCGGAGTCCGGCTGAAGGTATAGTCCGGCCATCCAGACACCCCCCTAATCCAGGACTCCCTCAGTAGCCCCTGAACCAGGCTTCAATGACGACGAGTCTGGCGCGCAGATTGTCTTCGGCATTGCAAGGCGGGTTCCTCCTCCAAGTACTTCATAGAAGATTTTGAACACAAAGATAGTGTCCGGCTCTGCAAAATAAGTTTCCACATATTGTCATAGAGAGAATAATAATTACACAAATCTAATCTGCTGACGTATTCCGTAGTGCAACACACCACGACCAAGCCTTTATCCGAGTCGTTTTATTATCCCACCTCAGCGCGTCATGCGAGGCGGTTTCCTTGGCACGTCTTATTAAAGAAGAGATCGTGTCCCCTTATTCCGGGATTCTCATCAATACGGGCGTGGGTAACCCAATCGCTTCTAGGACTCCTAGATAATAGGTAAGTCCAAACGGACACGGAGAGGACGCTTGATATTCACCCTCTTTAGAAAGGGACAAGGCTTTTATTTTTCCCTCCCATGCTCAATCGAATCCTTCCCCCACCTCAAGCTCGAATGCCCAAAGTTCAGGTCAGGTGCTCTGAACCTTCAGTCATGTCCGGATCTAGCCTTCAAGGCCGATGGGTGCCTTCCTCCATCACGGAAGAAGACATCAAAAAATTGAGGGAGGCCAGATATCTGACCGTCGAGATTTTGCATCAGCTGCCTCCCCGAGGGTAGGCCGTTCCCACCCCCGAACCCAACGAGAACGTCGTGTTCATATCCCACTTCCTCCGAGGTCTAGGTCTTGCTCTGAATCCTTTCGTCAGGGGTTTGATGTTTTACTACGGGCTAGACCTCCATGATCTAGCTCCGGACTCCTTTCTTCATATCACGACATTTATTTTCGTGTGCGAGGCCTTCCTCCGGGTTACCCCTCACTTTGGCCTATGGGTCAAGACCTTTGAAGTGAAGCCGAAGATGATCGAGGGGCAATATGCAGCGTGTGGAGGTGCCTCAATATGCAAGATGACGGGAGCTCCGTGGCCCAAAGGTTCCATCCCAGAGGTGTCTGAATTGTGGCAACAGGAGTGGTTCTACATCACGGCTCCTAGAAGTGCCAAGTGGGCGGCCGCCCCTGTTTTCCGCTCGGGCCCTCCACCACAATGGATGTCATGGATCAGCAGAGGTCTGAGCTGGGGTCCAGCCAAGGATGTGTCTATACTGCAAAGCCGCATTCGATATCTCTTCAATGGAGATTTCAGTTTGGTTGCGGTAATACAAGTTATGTTGGTTCGTCAAGTCCAGCCTTGCAAATGCCGGCCTCTTCGCCTGTGGGAGTTCAATCCCGAGGGACCGCGTGTCATTCAAAATTTTCTCGGCCTGACGCACGAGGATATGTACAAGTCATTCTTCGGCCCTCAGGTGGAGTGTCCGGAAATCACCGAGGACGTGGGACTGAGCAGTAACCGCAGCTCCGAACAGGTAAGGCATCTTCTGGCCGAACATACTATCTCTCCTTTGTTACGAAGTTATTTCTGAGAGTTTGCTTTTTGACCAGGACTGGCTAACAAAGGCGAAGTTGATTCGGTGTTCGGCCCCCCTCCCTGAGGGTTTGGAAAATCCGGTGTTGGAAAAGATGCTCCAGACCGCACCTTTCTCGGAGCCCTTGAAGGAAGATACTGTGGTGGATAATGCGGGCGGACGCGGGCCCCCAACGCTGCCCATTCTAACAGAGGGAGCGAGCGTCTCCATGAAGGAAGACGACCAGAAGAGGAAAAGGACTACGCCCGGGGATTCGGAAGCCGAAGCTTCCAAACGGGAGAAGAAGTCTCCCATAGAGGGTCCTACCTTGGGGGGCGCTATTGCCGCACAAAGTCCGTGGGGGGATCAATTCTCCCGCGAGTCGTAAGTGAACCGAAATACTTTAATAGTACAGATATGCCATCTTTTTCTTCTGAGAAAACAACCACCGCATATATTTTTGCAGTTCGGGCTTTAGCCCCTCTCAAATGAGCTCGTCTTCGGGGGATCTTCTTCCAGAGATGATGGAGAGCGAAACGCCTCCTCCAGATTCCTCCGCTCCGGAAGCGGGCGACCCTGAAGTGTCATCGCGGAGGGCCTCTCCGAGTCCGGTGAGGCCAGAAGATAATCCCATTAACCCCCGAAGCTCCCAGTGTCCGGCTCCCGAAGAGAGCAGACAAAAGAGTCCGGCATCGTCTAGTGTGTGATCGGATGTTCTGAGGGACTTGGTGGGGCGAGCGGCCATCTCAGATGAACACCGTGTGCTGGTGAATACGGTGATGGAGAGAATATCATCCGCTGAAAGCGGATTGCACGAAGCTTTTATGAGTCTACTGACAGGCTTTGAGGTACGTAAAAGAATGTATGATAGTCCTGCACATGCTAGGTGTGCCCTGTGTAGATAGTAGCCCCTGAGACTCTGGTTGTCGTCGTAAACGACGACGAACAGAGGATCATATTCCCAGGTAATAACCATACTGCATCTATGTGCAGGTGATGGAAGCTCCGGTGGCTAGCCGGACTAGCGAGTTTGCCCATTTAGAACGACAGTTGGATGCGGCAGACGCCGACATCGAGCTTGTTAACAAAAGGCTTGACGAGGCACAGGGTAAGTGTCATTATCTGGTAAGTGCCACATAGGAAGAGCATCATGATGCCAGTATCTTTAATATGTTGTGACAGCAGATGGAGCTGCCACTGTTGAAGCCTTGCAGGTAGAACTTGCCCCCTAATCCAGGACTCCCTCAGTAATCAAGTTATCACAATTTGTGGACACGATTTGATCATGAAACAAATAGCATTGGAGCTTTAAATGACCATGTTCATTGAAAAGTTCACAAGGATGGCGATAAATATTGAATCTTTCAGCACAATCATCTAGCCTTTCTGGCAACCATTTAGTTTCCAAATACTTATGCCTCTTGCAAAATCTATCTTCCCTATTTGGTGTGTGCTTGCAAGCTCTATGTATTCCACAAAAGTTGACATGCTTATAAGAGACATTTTCAACTTGACTAGTGCAATCATCATTAGTACCATGGATATTCAAGGAATTCATTCTAACAACATTGCAATCATGCTCATAATTCAAATATTTAGTGCCAAACATTCTAATGCATTCTTCTTCTAGCACTTTGGCACAATTATCGGAATCCTTATTTTCATGAAAGATATTTAAAAGATGAAGCATATGAGGTGCCCTCAATTCCATTTTTTTGTAGTTTTCTTTTATAGACTAAACTAGTGATAAAACAAGAAACAAAAAGATTCGATTGCAACATCTAAAGATATACCTTCAATCACTAAAATCCCAGCAACGGCGCCAGAAAAGAACTTGATGTCTACTACACAACCTTCTTCTTGTAGACGTTGTTGGGCCTCCAAGTGCAGAGGTTTGTAGGACAGTAGCAAATTTCCCTCAAGTGAATGACCTAAGGTTTATCAATCCGTGGGAGACGTAGGATGAAGATGGTATCTCTCAAGCAACCATGCAACCAAATAACAAAGAGTCTCTTGTGTCCCCAACACACCCAGTACAATGGTAAATTGTATAGGTGCACTAGTTCGGCGAAGAGATGGTGATACAAGTGCAATATGGATAGTAGATAATGGTTTTTGTAATTTGAAAATATAAAAATAGCAAAGTAGCAAGTGGTAAAAGTGAGCACAAACGGTATTGCAATGCTCGGAAACAAGGCCTAGGGTTCATACTTTCACTAGTGCAAGTTCTGTCAACAATAATAACATAATTGGATCATATAAATATCCCTCAACATGCAACAAAGAGTCACTCCAAAGTCACTAATAGCGGAGAACAAATGAAGAGATTATTGTAGGGTACGAAACCACCTCAAAGTTATTCTTTCCGATCAATCCGTTGGGCTATTCCTATAAGTGTCACAAACAGCCCTGGAGTTCGTAGTAAAATAACACCTTAAGACGCAAATCAACTAAAACCCTAATGTCACCTGGATACTCCAATGTCGCCTCAAGTATCCGTGGGTATGATTATACGATATGCATCACACAATCTCAGATTCATCTATTCAACCAACACAAAGAACTTCAAAGAGTGCCCCAAAGTTTCTACCAGAGTGTCAAGACGAAAATGTGTGCCAACCCCTATGCATAAGTTCACGAGGTCACGAAACACGCAAGTTGATCACCAAAACATACATCAAGTGGATCACGTGATATCCCATTGTCACCACAAATAAGCACATGCAAAACATACATCAAGTGTTCTCAAATCCTTAAAGACTCAATCCGATAAGATTACTTCAAAGGGAAAACTCAATTCATCACAAGAGAGTAGAGGGGGAGAAACATCATAAGATCCAACTATAATAGCAAAGCTCGTGATACATCAAGGTCGTTCCAAATCAAGAACACGAGAGAGAGAGAGGTCAAACACATAGCTACTGGTACATACCCTCAGCCTCGAGGGTGAACTACTCCCTCCTCGACGTGAGAGCGCCGGGATGATGAAGATGGCCACCGGAGAGGGATTCCCCCCTCCAGCAGGGTGCCGGAACGGGTCTAGATTGGTTTTTGGTGGCTACGGAGGCTTCTAGCAGCGAAACTCCTACTCTAGGTTATTTTTTGGAGGTTTCTGTATTTATAGGAATTTTTGGCGTAGGTCTCATGTCAAGAAGGTGCCGAGTCGTCCATGAGGTAGGCCCATGCGCCTGGGGGCGCGCTGTCCGTGTCAAAACCGGCGGATATTGGGTAGGGGATCCAGAACTGTGCGTCTAAGGCGGATTGTAACAGGAGGCGGGGGACGCAATGTTTACCCAGGTTCGATGGAGGTAATACCCTATGTCCTGCTTGATTGATCTTGATGATATGAGTATTACAAGAGTTGATCTACCACGAGATCGTAGAGGCTAAACCCTAGAAGCTAGCCTATGATTCTGATTGTTCTTGTCCTACGGACTAAACCCTCCGGTTTATATAGACACCGGAGGGGGCACAGAGTCGGTTACAAGGGAGGAGATCTACATATCCGAATTGCCAAGCTTGCCTTCCACGCAAAGGAGAGTCCCACCCGGACACAGGACAAAGTCTTCAATCTTGTATCTTCATAATCCAACAGTCCGGCTGTCCAAGGACCCCCTAATCCAGGACTCCCTTAGTAGCCCCTGAACCAGGCTTCAATGACGACGAGTCCGGCGCGCAGATTGTCTTCAGCATTGCAAGGCAGGTTCCTCCTCCAAATACTCCATAGAAGATTTTGAACACAAGGATAGTGTCTAGCTCTGCAAAACAAATTCCACATACCACCGTAGAGAGTATAATATTTCCACAAATCTAATCTGCTGACAACTTTTCATAACGTGACATCACGCCATGGCCCGGTCATTATTCAAACTGTTTTTCTCAACTAGCTACTGCACATATTGTGAGGCGGTTTTCTGGGCATGTCTTGTCGAAGCAGAGATCGTGTCCCCTTATCACGGGATTCTCATCAATACGGGTGTGGGTAACATAACCGTGCTGAGGGAGTCCTGGATTAGGGGGTCTCCGGACAGCCGGACTATCTCCATTGGTCGGACCGTTAGACTATGAAGATACAAGATTGAAGACTTCGTCTCGTGTCCGGGTGGGCCTCTACTTGGCGTGGAAGGGAAGCTAGGCAATACGTATATGGATATCTCCTCCTTTGTAACCGACCTTGTGTAACCCTAACCCTCTCCGGTGTCTATATAAACCAAAGGGTTTTAGTCCATAGGACAACAATCACAACATACAATCATACCATAGGCTAGCTTCTAGGGTTTAGCCTCTCTGATCTCGTGGTAGATCCACTCTTGTAACACCCATATCTTCAATATTAATCAAGCAGGACGTAGGGTTTTGCCTCCATCAAGAGGGCCCGAACCTGGGTAAAACTTCGTGTCCCTTGCCTCCTGGTACCATCTGGCCTAGACGCACAGTTCGGGACCCCCTACCCGAGATCCGCCGGTTTTGACACCGACATTGGTGCTTTCATTGAGAGTTCATCTGTGTCGTCACTGTTAGGCTTGATGGCTCCTACTATCATCGATAGCGATGCGGTCCAGGGTGAGACTTTTCTCCCCGGACAGATCTTCGTATTCGGCAACTTTGCACTGTGGGCTAATTCGCTTAGCCATCTAGAGCAGATTGAAAGCTATGCCCCTGGCCATCAGGTCAGATTTGGAAGTTTGAATTACACGGCCAACATCTGTGGGGACTTGATCTTCGACGGATTCAAGCCACAGTTGGGCGCGACGCACTGTCGCGATGGGTATGACCTACCTCTGCCATCGGACGGTACCCCAGAGGCCGCGCCCACATCAGCTCCGACCCTTAGCTCGGAGCCAGCTGCGCTAATCGAGGACGGGTGGCTAGACACCACCTCAGGGGCTGCAGTCTCAACGGCGATCGAGCCGAACACCAGCATCATCCTCTGCGGAGCCCGTGACTCCAAGGTGCCGGACTCTCCTCCGGACCCCGAACCATCCACAACCCTGCCAATCGAATCCGACTGGGCGCCGATAATGGAATTTACCGCTGCGGATAACTTTAAACACTCGCCCTTCGGTGACATTATGAATTCACTAAGGTCTCTCTCTCTGTCAGGAGAGCTCTGGCCGGATCATGGCCAAGAGGATTGGGATGCGGACGATGAAGAAATTCCACACCCACCCACCACCCACTTTGTAGCCACTGTCGATGATTGAACCGACATGCTCGACTTCGACTCCGAAGACATCGACGATATGGACGACGATGTAGGAGACGAACATGAACCAGAACCTATAGGGCACTGGAATGCCACCTCGTCATATGACATATACATGGTGGATACACCCAATGAAGGCAACGGCGACGAGATAGCGGAGGATGACCCCTCCAAGAAGCAACCCAAGCGCCGACGTCAGCGGTGCCGCTCTAAGTCCCGCCAAAGCAAAAGTGGTGATACCGGCACAGGAGATAATAACACTTCGGATAGCACCGAAGACAATGAAAACCCCCTCCAGCAAGAGTTAGATCAGGAGGATGAAGGAGCCAACTCTCCTGAGAGAGCGGTTGGCGAAGAGGAGGAGGATGACAATTACATGCCCCCATCCGAAGACGAGGCAAGCCTCAGCGAGGAAGAATTCGCCATACCAGAGGATCCCGTCGAACAAGAGCGCTTCAAGCATAGGCTTATGGCCATGGCAAATAGCCTGAAGAAAAAGCAGCAGCAGCTTCAAGCTGATCAAGATCTGCTAGCTGACAAATGGACTAAAGTCCTCGCAGCCGAGGAATATAAACTTGAGCGTCCCTCCAAGAGTTACCCAAGGCGCAGGATACTACCCTGACTGGAGGAAGAAGCGTATGATACGGCTGACCGGCCACCTCGTGGCCACGATAGAGAGGCATTCCTGTCGAAAGCACAGCCTCCACCCCAACGCCATCCAAATAAAAAGGCATGGGGAGATACGCCAGACCTGCGAGACATATTGGAGGACAAAGCAAAGCACTCAAGATCGATCTACGGATCACGAGGGCGCACCACTCTACGAGACGGTAAACGTCATGCCGGATACAGTAAAAGCAAATCCGGCCAGGCCAAACATAGCGGGCAGGACCCATACGAGCTGCGTCGCGATATAGCCCAATACAGAGGCGCCGCACACCCCTTATGCTTCATAGACGAAGTAATGGAACATCAATTCCCAGAAGGTTTCAAACCTGTAAACGTTGAATCATACGACAGCACAACATATCCCGCGGTATGGATTGAGGAATTCCTCCTCCACATCCACATGGCCCGCGGTGATGACTTACATGCCATCAAGTACCTCCCACTAAAACTCAAAGGACCAACACGGCATTGGCTTAATAGCTTGCCAGCGGACTCCATTAGCTATTGGGAAGATCTGGAAGCCGCATTCCTCGACAACTTTCAGGGCACTTATGTGCGACCACCAGACGCCGATGAGTTGAGCCACATAATTCAGCAGCCAGAAGAGTCGGCCAGGCAATTCTGGACTCGGTTCCTTACAAAGAAAAACCAAATCATCGACTGTCCAGATGCGGAAGCCTTAGCGGCTTTCAAGCACAACATACGAGACGAGTGGCTAGCCTGGCACCTTGGTCAGGAAAAGCCGAAATCTATGGCAGCCCTCATGACGCTCATGACCCGCTTTTGTGCGGGAGAAGACAGCTGGTTGGCTCGCAGTAACAACATATCAAAGAACCATGGTACCTCAGATACCAAGGACAGCAACAGCAGGTCACGTCGCAACAAGCATAAGCGCCGCATTAACAGCGAAAGTACTGAGGATACGGCAGTCAATGCCGGATTCAAAGGCTCTAAACCCGGTCAGCGGAAAAAGCCATTAAAACAAAGTACGCCGGGTCCGTCCAGCTTGGACCGTATACTCGATCGCTCGTGTCAAATACACGGCACCCCAGACAAGACAGACAATCACACCAACAGGGATTGTTGGGTGTTCAAGCAGGCCGGCAAGTTAATCGCCGAAAACAAGGACAAGGGGCCACATAGCGATGACTAGGAAAAACCCCGGCAGCCGCACACCGAAGGACAGAAGAGGTTTCCCCCGCAATTGCGGACGGTGAACATGATATACGCAACCCACATCCCCAAGAGGGAGCGGAAGCGTGTGCTTAGGGACGTATATGTGCTGGAGCCAGTCGCCCCGAAGTTCAACCCTTGGTCCTCCTGTCCGATCACCTTCGATCGCAGGGACCATCCCACTAGTATCCGTCACGGCGGATTCGCCGCACTGGTCCTAGACCCAATCATTGATGGATTTCATCTCACTCGAG
This sequence comes from Triticum dicoccoides, assembly GCF_002162155.2. Taxonomy (NCBI): domain Eukaryota; kingdom Viridiplantae; phylum Streptophyta; class Magnoliopsida; order Poales; family Poaceae; genus Triticum; species Triticum dicoccoides. The sequence goes on from NC_041388.1 coordinate 67,065,510, forward strand.
TCCTCATGGACGGCGGCAACAGCCTGAACCTGCTTTATCAGGACACAGTGCTCAAAATGGGTATAGACCCCTCAAGGATCAAACCCACAAAGATGACCCTTAAAGGTGTCATTCCAGGCGTAGAGGCCCACTACACAGGCTCAATTACAATGGAAGTGGTCTTCGGATCCCCGTATAACTTCCGAAGCGAAGAGTTAATCTTCGATATAGTCCCGTTCCGTAGTGATTATCACACGCTGCTCGGACGAACCGCATTCGCTAGATTCAATGCGGTGCCACATTATGCATACCTCAAGCTCAAGATGCCAGGATCTCGCGGAGTTATTACAGTCAATGGAAGCACAGAGCGCTCTATTCGAACAGAGGAGCACACCGCGGCCCTCGCAGCAGAAGCGCAAAGCAGCCTCTCAAGGCAATCTACCAGTTCGGCGTTTCAAAGCCCGGACACCTTCAAGCGCGCTCGGGGCAATCGGCAAAAAGACCGCCTGGAGCGATCTGAGCTCGCGTAGCAATACGACGGCCACCTCAATCCCAGCCCAACGATGTTGTTCGTGCCGCGCGTACATAATTACGCATTAAAAATACCATGGGCACAGATGGGGAGGGGGAGGCACAACTACGACACGCCCCAAAACGCGGCCTAAACCGCACCAGGGGCTTCCTGTTTGGTTATTTTTCTTTTTCTTTCAGGACTTCAATCTCTGGAACCACTGTCCGGCAGCTCTATTGCCGAACACATGATACAGCAACCAAGGAGGCCGACAACTATGGAATTCCTAGATGGATTACAGATTTCACATAATTCCTCAGCTCGCCCTTGGAAGGGACATAGTCCTACTCTTTTTCTAATTACACTATCTGTATCACTCTACAATTTTTTAATATACAATGCATGACATTACGACTATTGTCGCATTTTTCTTATGTGTATACATATCTATGTGTTCATTAATGACGCCTAGAAACCGTACACTCTGGTACGGCCAATGCACCAGGGGCTTACATACCCATAATATGGTGTGAAAAGTCCGAACACTTTCACAAGTGCGGCACCCCGAACTTATAGCATTATATGCATCAGCTCCGAATCATGTCTTTGGTCAAATGTTGGGTTTTCCCGGCTCCTATGTTGGGTTTCCCCCCTCGATCCGGCTCCTATGTTTTGGTCATTTAGCAATCGCGTCCTTTTTCTCATCTATAGACGGGGTATTACTTACCCTTGTTATCCTCGAGCTGCCTCTTAGCAAGGCCGAGCTCTTTTTGGGACCCCTCGAGGCCTCCTTTAGTACGGTGACCTCCGCAGTTAGTGCGGCGGCGCCAGCAGCGAAGCCTGCATATGCATATTGACATACTTATATTAGACTCCTGCAATATTATTTGATCCTCTGTTCGGCTTTTCTTCACGAACACCGAACAAAGCATCAGGGGCTACTGTCTATGCGGTAACACTTCTACTACATTTTAAAACACTTACCTCGAAGCCTGTTAGAAGGCTAGTACAGGCTTCAGGCAATCCGCTCTTGGCAGACTGAACCTTCTGGATCACCGCACTCATGATAGTGCGGTGCTCCTCCTCGATGGAAGCGTTGCAAAGCGCTTCCAGCATAGTGTCCGACACCTCTGGGTGGACAGAGGTCACCGGCACAGGCGTCTCACCCTCCTTAGAAGGGGACCGCCTGCCCGAGCTCAGATCTGTTGGAGGGTCCGGCGCTGTGTTTGGCTTAGGGCTGAACTCGGAGCTCTCGGGGACCCCGTCCCCTCGGCTCCCGGAGTCCGGAAGGTCGCCTTGCGGCGCCTCCGGGACTGTCCCCCTCGATCCGGTGCCTCTTTAGATAGCACCTCGGTGTCGTCGGCTCGATGAGGGGAGGTGGCTGTCGGGACTGGATCGCTATCCATGTCCGGCGCACCCAGGGAGCCGTCCGAGGATACCTCGATATTGGCTCGGGGTGGCCTGCACAATTGAGTTTGGCGTTAGGGAAAGCAATGCGACAAAGGAATCCTATGGGTTACTTTGGTATCCGAATACTTACGATCTCCCCTGGGGCTTGGCCCTGGGCAACCACTCGTCTTCACTTTCGTCGGCGGCGGTGGAGCTGTCCGGAAGGAGCGTCCTTCCCTTCTTGGACCCTCCGGCCTCCCCAGTTGGGGCGGCCTTCCTTTTCTTGTCTCCCCAAGTCGGTGGGGGAGCCTCTTCTTCCTCTTCCTCGTCATCGGGGGAAGAGTGCGCTGCAGACTCGTCGGACGGTGAGTCCGACGACGCCTGGCGTCGGGAACTCTTTCGAGCTCCCTTGGCCTTCTGGGTCTTCTCCGGCACCTTATAAGGGGCCGGAGTCAACATCTTCGCCAGAAGGGCGTCTGTAGGGCCTTCGGGCAAGGGAGCCAGATAGTCGATTTGTCCGGCCATCTTCTGCCAGTCCTGTTAACGGCACGGGAGTTTAGATCCCGCATAGAATCAATCTATATAGAAAACAAGTATCCTATGAAAGGCAAAACAACTTACCGCACTAGCGTGGCGCTTCGCGCTGAATCCGCGATCCTTAGTATTGGGGGAGGGACCGCGATGCCCTTGAACAGCACCCTCCAGGCATCTTCGTGAGTCGTGTCGAAGAGCCTGTTCAGAGTTTGGTGCTGCGCCGGATTGAACTCCCACAAGGTAAACTCCCGTTGTTGGCACGGGAGTATCCGTTGAACGGGCATAACCTGGACTATGTTGACAAGCTTGAGCTTCTTATCCACCATGTTCTGAATACATGACTGGAGTCCGGTCAGCTCTTTCTTATTACCCCAGGACAGGCCCTTCTCTTTCCAGGAGGTGAGCCGCATGGGGATGCCAGATCGGAACTCGGGGGCCGCTACCCATGCGGGGTCGCACGGCTCGGTGATATAGAACCACCCCGATTGACACCCCTTTATGATGTCCACGAAGGTGCCCTCGAGCCATGTGATGTTGGGCATCTTGCCCACCATGGCGCCTCCGCACTCTGCCTGGCGGCCGCTCACTACCTTCGGCTTGACATTGAAGGTCTTCAACCATAAGCCGAAGTGGGGCTTGATGTGGAGGAAGGCCTCGCACACGATGATGAACGCCGAGATATTGAGGATGAAGTTCGGGGCCAGATCATGGAAATCCAGGACGTAATAAAACATGAGTCCCGGGACGAAGGGATGGAGAGGCAATCCCAGTCCACGGTGGAAATGGGTGAGGAATACCACCCTCTCACGGGGCTCTGGGTGGGGATGAGTTGTCCCTCATCTTGGAGCCGGTGCGCGATATCGTCATGCAGGTATCCGGCTCTCCTCAGTTTCTTGACGTCTCCCTCTACGGTGAAATGTGGAACTTATTTTGTAGGGTCGGACACTATCCTCGTATTCAAATTCTTCTGTGATGTATTCGGAGAAGGAACCCACCTTGCAATGCCGAAGACAACTGCACGCCGGACTCGTCATCATTGAAGCCTGGTTCAGGGGCTACTGAGGGAGTCCTGGATTAGGGGGTCTCCGGACAGCCGGACTATCTCCATTGGCCGGACTGATAGAGTATGAAGATACAATATTGAAGACTTTGTCTCGTGTCCGGATGGAACTCGACTTGGCGTGGAAGGCAAGTTAGGCAATACATATATGGATATCTCCTCCTTTGTAACTGCCCTTGTGTAACCCTAACCCTCTCCGGTGTCTATATAAACCGGAGGGCTTTAGTCCGTAGGACAACAATCACAACATACAATCATGCCATAGGCTAGCTTCTAGGGTTTAGCCTCTCTGATCTCGTGGTAGATCTACTCTTGTAACACCCATATCTTTAATATTAATCAAGCAGGACGTAGTGTTTTACCTCCATCAAGAGGGCCCGAACCTGGGTAAAACTTCGTGTCCCTTGCCTCCTGTTACCATCTGGCGTAGACGCATAGTTCGGGACCCCCTACCCGAGATCTGCCGGTTTTGACACCGACAAATAGCTTCGTGTTATTTTAGTACGAACTCTAGGATAGATTGATTGGAAAGAATAGCTTTGAGGTGGTTTCGTACCCTGCAAACAATTCCGTCTTATGTTCTCCGCTAGATAGGAACTTTGGAGTGATTCTTCATTGCACATTGAGGGACGGTTATATGATCCAATTATATTAGCATTGTTCAGAGGTTGCACTAGTGAAAGTACGGACCCTAGGCCTCATTTTTAAGCATTGCAATACCGTTTTTGTGCCCGTTTACTATTTGCTACATTGCTGTTTTTATTTATTCAGATTATGAAATATATTTCTACCATCAATACTACACTTTTATCACCATCTCTTCGCCCAACTAGTGTACCTATACAATTTGCCATTGCATTGGGTGTGTTGGGGACACAAGAGATTTCTTGTATTTGGTTGCAGGGTTGTTTGAGATAGACCATCTTCATCCTACACCTCCAACGGATTGATAAACCTTAGGTCATCCACTTGAGGGAAAATAGCTACTATCCTACAAAACTCTGCGCTTGGAAGCCCAACTCGTGTCTACAAGAATAAAGTTGCATAGTAGACATCAATGTCACACTCAATGAACAATCATCAGTTTATGAAATGCCTGCTTCTCATCGCCCTGGCCCACCAAAAAACCCTCCCCCCTGACGCGTGATGCGATCCCTGCCCGACGCTAGTTGCCCGCATTCATGCGGAGCTGGCTCCTTTGTCGTGCGTTGCATGCGTTGGGTCACTGACATGCAGGCCAGGTACACAACGGGCCCACACGTCATTGCAAGAACGATGCGGTGTCGTATGTTAGAGTCGAGGGCGCCGCTCGCTGCACGCCCGGCTGAACACGCCTCCTTGCCGCATTCAAACGCCTCCATGAAACCCGTGTGGAAGCTGAGAAACCCACTCCGGTCACACGTCCGTTCATGACCGTCCCTGCATTAAACGCAACGCCGGCCGAGCTCCTCCTGTCCGCCATCTATTTAATCTCCTATTTAAACGAGGCCAGACTGTGACGCCCGAGACCGGTGCACCAGGTGTCTCCCAATTATTCGCCATCGTAGCCATGTCATTTGCTTGGGTGTCGCATCTTTGCCATGTCATCATGTGCATTGCATCATCATGTTTTCGAAACTTGCATCCATCCGGGTCTCCCAGTTCTACCCTTTTTCCGTTCTGAGCCCAGGCACACTTGCACGCACCCACGGCACCTCCGAAATATTATTTTATTAGTGGCATAAAAATGTTCTCAGAATGGGACGAAATTTGGCGTGCGGTCTTATTATAGTGTAGATAGACCGCCTGTCATGTTTCGTCGCATTCGGGGCTCGTTTGGTAGCCCAAATGTTAAACATATAGCGGCATTATAGCCGGTCATACGTCGGACGTTTTCGGTCTCCGGAAACTGTTGTCGGGCCTCACTTCTTCCCTCTCTTCTCAGCCCAACCTCCTCTACATAGTCCTTCTAGCCCACCTACCTACCCCCTCCGCTTCGGACCGTCCGAGGGTGATCGAACGGCTCCAAAACGGAGCTAATCCCCCTAACCTAGCCCCCCCTTGATATATATAGCAGGTATTCCCCTCCATTTTTGGTAAACCCTACCCCTCCTAGCCTCCTCCCACCTCCAGCCGTCGCATCTTCCTTGAAATCCGCGCCCAACCGCTGCCCCGCCGCCACTTGTCACCAGCGTCGCCGCTTCCCTCCTCAAATTCCAGCGCAGCCACCTCATCCCCGTCGTATGTCACCTCCTAATTAGCCAAGACGCCGCCAGCCACCTCCCGCGGCCAATCAGGGCAGGCCACGGGTCCACCCAGCCTCCTCCCACCGCGCGGCCCACCGTGGGCCAAAGCGGGCCCAAACCCCGTCGCCACCGGGCTCTTCCCGCACCCTTGTGCCCCGCTCGATCCGGATCGGGAGGAGCCCGATCCCGAGATCCTCGCGCTGCATGACCTTCTCCTCCCCGCCCGCTGGCGACCAAGGCCACCGGAGCGCTTCAGGACCTCGCCGGAGTCAAACCCTGTGCCGTCGAGGACGACCGCCTCCTCCCAGGTCGCTCGCACCTCGTTCCCCATGCTCACTTTTCTTCCCTCTCCCCCCCCCCCTCACCCGGTCTGTCTCCCTCTCTCTCACAGGCGCTA
>NC_041388.1:67071875-67129468 GCF_002162155.2 Triticum dicoccoides
AGGGAGCACCACCGCCGGGCTCATCTTCGTCGGATTCGGCCTAGTCCCACTGGATCAAGGGTCCTGGATCCATTCCAGGCTTTGCTTCGGCTCGTCGGAGTTCCATCCTCGCCGGCCGCAGCGCCAAGCCCCTGTTACGCCGCCTCCCGCTTCCGTTGACCGCGCCAGGCCCAGCGCCCCCTTCCGGGCCACATGTCGTGACGCCCGGCCCAGCAGCCGCATCTAGAGGGCCTGCTGCTGGCCTCTGCACCAATCTGGGCCGAAGCCCAAGGTGAGCCATCCCGCCTTAAGCCTCGCCTCATGCAAGTTTTGCTATCATGCGCCTAATGCACTATTCTAGCCCAGTAGCAGATTCGGCCCAATATGTTTTTTTCCTGGTCTGGACGAATTTGTCCATTATTCCAGAGAACGGCTGATGGAGTCCTGGATTAGGGGGTATCCGGATAGCCGGATTATATACTTTGGCCGGACTGTTGGACTATGAAGATACAAGATTGAAGACTTCGTCCCATGTCCGGATGGGACTCTCCTTGGCGTGCATGGCAAGCTTGGTAATACGGATATGTAGATCTCCTTCCTTGTAACCGACTTTGTGTAACCCTAGCCCCCTCCAGTGTCTATATATACCAGAGGGTTTAGTCTGTAGGACCAAGAACAACAATCATACCATAGACTAGCTTCTACGGTTTAGCCTCTTCGATCTCGTGGTAGATCAACTCTTGTACTACTCATATTATCAAGAACAATCAAGAAGGACGTAGGGTATTACCTCCATCAAGAGGGCCCGAACCTGGGTAAAACATTGTGTCCCCTGTCTCCTGTTACCATCCGCCTAGACGCACAGTTCGGGACCCCCTACCCGGGATCCGCCAGTTTTGACACCGACATTGGAGCTTTCATTGAGAGTTCCTCTGTGTCATCATCATTAGGCTTGATGGCTCCTTCGATCATCGATAGCGATGCAGTCCAGGGTGAGACTTTTCTCCCCGGACAGATCTTTGTATTCGGCGGCTTCGCACTGCAGGCCAACTCGCTTGGCCATCTGGAGCAAATCGAGAGTTACGCCCCTGGCCACCAGGTCATGTTTGGAAGCTTAAACTACATGGACGACATCCGCGGAGAGTTGATCTTCGAAGGATTCGAGCCCCTGCCGAGTGCGCCGCACGGTCACGATGAGCATGATTTAGCTCTACCATCGGACAGTGTTCAGGAGACCGCACCGGCAACCGCTCCGAACCTCAATTCGGAGCCAATTGCGCCACCCATGGACGGGTGGATAGACACCGCCACGGAGGCCGCATTCTCAGCGGCGATCGAGCCAAGTATCGACCTTACCCTTCACGAGAGCCGTGACTCCAAAATGCCGGATTCTTCCCCGGCCACGGACTCCAAACCGCCTGCGCCCGTGCCTATCGAATCTGACTGGGCGCCGATCATGGAGTTCACCTCCGCGGATATCTTTCAGCACTCGCCCTTCGACGACATACTGAACTCATTAAGGTCTCTATCCTTGTCAGGAGAGTCCTGGCCGAACTATGTTCGGCAGGATTGGGATGCGGATGACGAAGAAATTCGCCGCCCACCCACCACCCACTTAGTAGACACTGTCGACGATTTGACCGACATGCTCGACTTCGACTCCGAAGAAATCGATGGTATGGACGACGATGCAGGAGACGAACAAGAACCATTGCCCACAGGGCACTGGACAGCCACCTCATCATATGATATATACATGGTGGACACACCCAAAGAAGGCAATGGCGACGGGACAATAGAGGATGACCCCTCCAAGAAGCAACCCAAGCGCTGACGATAGCGGCGCCGCTCTAAGTCTCGCCAAGGCAAAAGTGGTGATACCGGCACAGGAGATAATAGCACTGCGAACAGTGCCGAAGATGACGACAATCCCCTCCAGCAAGATTTAGAGCAGGAGGATGGAGAAGCCAGCCCTCCCGAGAGAGCGGCAGATGGAGAGGCAGAGGATGATAATTACATGCCTCCCTCCGAAGACGAGGCAAGCCTCGACGATGACGAATTTGGCGTGCCTGACGATCCCATCGAGCAAGAGCGCTTCAAGCGCCGGCTTATAGCCACGGCAAATAGCCTTAAGAAAAAGCAACAGCAGCTTCAAGATGATCAAGACTTACTAGCTGACAGATGGACTAAAGTCCTTGCGGCCGAGGAATATGAACTCGAACGCCCCTCCAAGAGTTACCCAAAGCACAGGTTGCTACCCCGACTGGAGGAGGAAGCATTAAAACCTACATCTCCGGCGTATGACGCGGCTGATCGGCCACCTTGTGGCCGCGACAGAGAGGCATTTCAGCCAAAAGCTCAACCCGCACCCTGACGCCACTCAAATAAAAATGTCAGGGCATGGGGAAACATGCTAGACCTGCAAGGCGTATTGGAGGGCAAAGCAAAACACGCAAGATCGATCTACGTATCACAAGGGCGCGCCACTACGCTAGACGATAACCGTCACGCCGGATACAGTAAAAGTAAATCCGGCCTGGCCGAACACAGCGGACAAGACTCATTTCAGCTGCGTCGCGACATAGCCCAGTACAGAGGCACCGCACGCCCCCTATGCTTCATAGACAAAGTAATGGATCACCAAATCCCAAAGGGTTTCAAACCCGTAAATATCGAATCATATGACGGTACAACAGATCCTGCGGTATGGATCGAGGACTTCCTCCTACACATCCACATGGCCCGCGGTGACGATCTACACGCCATTAAATACCTCCCACTCAAGTTCAAAGGACCAGCTCGGCATTGTCTCAACAGCCTGCCAGCAGAGTCCATTGACTGTTGGGAAGATCTGGAAGCCAGATTCCTCGACAACTTCCAGGGCACTTATGTGCGACCACCAGATGCCGATGACTTGAGCCACATAATTCAGCAGCCAGAGGAATCGGCCAGGCAATTCTGGACATGGTTCCTGACAAAGAAAAATCAAATCATCGACTGTCCGAATATAGAGGCCCTAGCAGCTTTTAAGCACAACATCCGCGACGAGTGGCTCGCTTGGCACGTTGGCCAGGAGAAGCCAAAATCTATGGCAGCCCTCACGACACTCATGACCCGCTTTTGCGTGAGAGAAGACAGCTGACTGGCTCACGGCTATAATATATCAAGGAACCATGGTACTTCGGATACCAAGGATAGCAATGGATGGTCACGTCGCAACAAACACAAGCGTCGCATCAACAGCGGCAATACCGAGGATACGACAGTCAATGCCGGATTCAGAGGCTCTAAACCCAGTCAGCGGAAAAAGCCATTCAAAAGAAGCACTTCAGGCCCGTCCAGTTTGGACCGTATACTCGATCGGTCGTGTCAAATACAAGGCACCCTCGACAAGCGAGCCAACCACACCAACAGGGAATGTTGGGTGTTCAAGTAGGCCGGCAAGTTAAATGCCGAAAACAAAGATAAGGGGTTATAAGCGATGACGAGGAGGAGCCCCGGCCACCGAACACCGGAGGACAGAAGAGGTTCCCCCCACAAGTGCGGATGGTGAACATGATATACGCAACCCACATCCCCAAGAGGGAGCGGAAGCGTGCGCTAAGGGACATATATGCGTTGGAGCCAGTCGCCCCAAAGTTCAACCCATGGTCCTCCTGTCCATTCACCTTCGATCGCAGGGACCACCCCACTAGTATTCATCATGGAGGATTCACCACACTGGTCCTAGACCCAATCATCGACAGATTTCACCTCACTCGAGTCCTTATGGACGGCAGCAGCAGCCTGAACCTGCTTTATCAGGACACAATGCGCAAAATGGGTATAGACCCCTCAAGGATCAAATCCACAAAAACGACCTTCAAAGGCGTCATACCAGGTGTAGTGGCCCATTGCACAGGCTCAGTCACAATGGAAGTGGTCTTCAGATCCCCGGATAACTTCCAAAGCAAGGAGTTAATCTTCGATATAGTCCCATTCTGCAGTGGCTATCACGCACTGCTCGGGCGAACCGCCTTTGCGAGATTCAATGCGGTACCGCATTATGCATACCTCAAGCTCAAGATGCCAGTACCTCGGGGGGTCATCACATTCAATGGAAACACAAAGCGCTCTCTCCGCATGAAGGAGCACACTGCGGCCCTCGCAGCAGAAGCACAAAGCAGCCTCTTTAGGCAATCCACCAGTTTGGCGATTAAACACCCGAACGCTGTCAAGCGTGCCCGAAGTAATCTGCAACAAGATCGCCTGGCACGTTCTGAGCGCGCATAGCAATGCGGCCCCCACCCCAGTCCCAGCCAAACGGCGAAATCCGCGCCATGCGTACATAATTACGCATTGAAAATACCATGGGCATAGGTGGGGGGGCACGACTACGGCACGCCCCAAAACGCAGCTCAACCGCACTAGGGGCTTCCTGCTTTGTTATTTTTTCTCTCTTTCAGGACTTTACTCTCTAGAAACCCCATCCGGCAGTATGATTGCCGGATACACGATACAACAACCAGGGAGGCAGAAAGCTACGTCGCACCATGGAATTCCCAGTTGGTCTCTGATAACGAGTGAAATACCTGCTTTACATACCATTCCTCAGCTTGCGCTTGGAGGGGACATGTCAAATAGTCCTACTTTTTGCTTATCGCACTACTTGTATCATTCTGCTTTGACACACCTTTTTGAATAAACAATGCATAGCACTAGACTATTGTCGGCGTTCTGGAAACGGGGGTCCCCAGACTTGCCTGCCTGCGGCGTGGCTCAAAGGAGGCCCAGCATGGCCCATCTTCATCAACGCAAGACTGAAGACCCTCGCGAGGGGTCAAGCCTCGCGAGGCGGACGACACGGAGCTTCCTCAGGCACGGCCTCGTCAGACTGGCTCGCGAGGAGGCGGAGAGATCAAGGCGGGGTACCTCGCGAGGTGCCCGTGACGCAAGCCATGACGACTCAGGGCGCCAGGCGGGCGCCAGCGCGCGCAGCGTCCTACTTTCCTCTTTGGTGCAAAGGGGGCAAGCGCAGCCGCGGAGTACCGAGGCATCAGGCAAAGGTTGCCATTTCGGTGCAACGAGACCAAGACCAGGAGGACTACGAGACGGAGGTCACCATGGAGCCCAGGATGGCGTCATCACTAGAGCTTTGCGCAGGCGAAGACTGCTTTTGTCAGGATAGTTGATGCTTGCTGTCCCCCTTCAAATTAGCCCGCCATTGTTGGCTCCCTTCCTGCTCGATATTTGGGAAGAGGACCAGGGCCTCTATAAATAGGACCAGCCGCCCATAGAGCAAAGGGGGAAGGCGAAAAAGAGAGAGAGGGTCCTTCGTTCGGTTCGCAAGCAGAGAGAGTGAGTGAGAGAGAGAAGGGAGGCTGAGCTCCTCTTAGCAGTTCATCGCGCCAGGCAAGAATGGACCCTTGCGAGGCTGTTCTTCCTTGTATTGTTCATCATCATTAGCCCCAAGATTCAATCCACCAACCACACACTGGAGTAGGGTATTATACCACAAAGGTGGCCCGAACCAGTATAAATCTTGCGTCCCTTGTGCAGTTATTTTAGTAGTTTAGATCTTTGCGAGACGGGGAGGTAGAAGGCGTAATCTCCGTGCGCACCCCAGTGTTCGAACCTTAAGGGTCTGCCGGAACCCGAAATCCGACAACTATTACCGCATTCTCTATTCTTTATATATATATATATATATATATATATATATATATATATATATATATATATATATATATGTTCATTCATGACATTCAGCACCCGTACACTCTAGTACGGCCAATACACCAGGGTCTTAAGCGTACCCCATAAAACAGCATGAGAAGTGCGAACACTTTTGACAGTGCAGCACCCCGAACTTATAGCATTATATGCATCAGCTCCGAATCATGTCTCGGGTCAATAGTTGGGATTTCTCGGCTCCCATGTTTTGGTACCTTACGTTCCGCTATATCGGCTAAGGTAGCTCTGGGAGAACTACTGTGATTGTGCCCCGGTTCATCTGGGCAAGCACCCAAGTAGAGAAAGCTAAAACTAGCTGTCATGATAAGCCGAGAGCTGGTCGCTGTTCGAGAGGTCTCGAGTCCCTAAAGACTTATGCCACTTAGGGAGAGGAGTCGGCTTTGTCCGGCTTAGGCGTGTATAGTGCCCCGAATTCGGCCTTCCGAATACTAGGGGCTTCGCCAAAATTTAAAATTGTAGTCTTCTATGGCTAAGTGAGAGTGATAAAGCATTATAGTCTAATTGCCTTGTTTGTTGCACTGAGCACCTCCCTCGAAGGACCCTACAATGGGAAAAAGAGTGCTCAAATTTATCCCGAACACCCCAGCACTCGTGGCATGGGGGCAGAAGCCGACGACTGGCCATCTCTCAGATTTGATAAACAGTCGCACAGAAGGTAATATTTTAAATTCAAACAAGCGTTGCATAGCGCACATGAACAAGTTTTCATAATACAGGATCACACGAGCAAGTTCATTCAAAAATTACATCCTTTGCACACTCGTCCGCCACAAGACGGGCACCCTTCAGGACACCCTTATAATACATTTCAGGGTGGTGATGCTCCTTGCCTTGCGGCGGCCCCTCCTTCACCAGCTTCTCTGCATCCATCTTGGCCCAGTGCACCTTCGCATGGGCAAAATCCCGGCATGCACCTTTGATGCAGACCGACCGCTTTATTACTTCCAGCCGTAGGCAGGCATCCACAAACCGCCTCGCCAGGCCGAAGTAGCTGTTGGGAAGGGAGTCGCCAGGCCACATCTTGACTATAAGGCCCCTCATGGCCTGTTCGGCTGCCTTGTGCAGCTCGACCAGTTGCTTCAGCTGGTCACTCACAGGCATCGGGTGTTCGGTCCTAGTATACTGAGACCAGAACAACTTCTCCGTTGAGCTTCCCTCCTTGGCCTGGTAGTACTTTGCGGCATCTGACACGCTGCGGGGCAAATCTGCGAATGCACCTGGAGAGCTCCGGACTTGGGTAAGTAACAAGTAATTTACTTTCACATGCTTGCTTTGCATAATGAATGCCTTACCCGCCGCTATCTTCCTCATCGCCTCAATTTCCGGGAGGGTCTTTTGGGCTTCAGCCTTGGCACGCTTTGTGCTCTCGAGGGACGCGGCAAGCTCGGACTCTCGCGTCTTTGAGTCTAGCTCCAAAGTCTCGTGCTTATTCACGAGAGCCTGGAGCTCTTGCTGCACCTCGCCCACCCGTGCCTCCTCTTTCTCCCGCTCGGTGCGCTCCTTGGCCGCTTTATTTTCAGCCTCGGACAGCACTTGCTTCAGGGTCGCCACTTCGGTCGTGGCCCTTGGCACATCCATGATGATCCTATCATTTTGCAACCACATCTTTATATATATATATATATATATAGACAAGGTATTACTTACTTTTGTTCTCCTCGAGCTGCCTCTTGGCAAGGCTGAGCTCTTTCTCGGACCGCTCAAGGTTCTGCTTCAGTGCGGCGACCTCCGCAGTCAGTACGGCATAGGTCAGCAGCGAAGCCTGCATACGCATACAGACATACTTATATTAGACTCCTGCAGATATTATTTGATCCTCTATTCGGCTTTTCTTTGTGAACACCAAACAGAGCATCAGGGGCTACTATCTATGCGGTAATATTTTCCTATATTTTAAATACTTACCTCAAAGCATGTTAGAAGGCTGGCACAGGCTTCAGTCAGTCCGCTCTTGGTGGACTGAACCTTCTTGATCACCGCAGTCACAATAGTGCGGTGCTCTTCGTCGATGGAAGCGCCGCAAAGCGCTCCCAGTAGGTTGTCCAGTACCTCTGGATGGACAGAGGTCACTGGCACGGGAGGCTTGCCCCTCTTGGAAGGGGGCGCCTCCCAGAGTCTGGAACCACTGGAGGTTCTGGCACGGTGTTCGGCTGAGGGCCGAACTTGGAGCCCTTGGGAGTCTTGCTCCCTTTGCGCCTCGAGTCCGGAAGGTCACCTTGAGGTGCCTCCTGGACTATCTCCCCTGGCTCGGTGCCCCTTGAGACAATACCTCGACATTGTCCGTAGGGCGAGGAGAGGAGGCGGTTGGAAGTGACTCACTATTCATAGTCGACGAGTCCAAGGAACCGCCCGACGAGGATACGTCGATACGGGCTCGGGGCGGACTGCATGATCATATTCGGCGTTAGGAAAAGCAGTGCAATAAAAGTATGCTATGAGTTATCTGGTATCCGAATACTTACGACTTCACCAGGGGCTTGGCCCTGAGTAACCACTCGTCTTCGCTGTCGGCGGTGGTGGTGTAACAGTCCGGAAGGAGAGTCCTTCCCTTCTTGGACCCTTTGGCCTCCCCGGTTGGGGCGGCCTTCCTTTTCTTGTCTCCCTCGGCTGGAGGGGGAGAATCTTCATCTTCCTCCTCCTTGTTTTCACGGGAGGAGTGCGTCTCGGAGTTATCAGACGATGACTCCGATACCACCTAGCGCCGAGAACTCTTTCGGGTTCCCGTGGCCTTCTTCTTGATCTTCTTCTCCGGCACCTCATAAGGAGCCGGGGTCCGCATCTCCGTCAGGAGAGCGTCTGCATGGTCTTCGGGCAGAGGGGTCGGGCAGTCAATCTGCTCCGATGTCTCCACCCAGTCCTGTCAAAGGCATGGGAGCTCAGATCCCTTACATGGTTAAACTATGGAAAATAAATACCCTACGAGATGTACAGAACTTACCGGATTCACAGGGCGCATCACGCTTAGCCCGCGGTCCTCGGTAAGGGGAGGGGGGACCTCGGCGCCCTTGAACAGCACCTTCCGGACGTCCTTATGCGTCGTGTCAAAGAACTCGCGTAGAGTCTGGTGCTGGGCCGGGTCGAATTCCCATAAGTTGAAAGCCCGTTGTTGACACGGGAGGATCCGGCGGAAGAACATGACCTGGACTATGTTGACAAGCTTGAGTTTCTTGCCTATCATGTTCCGGATACACTTCTGGAGTCCGTCCAGCTCCACCGATGAGCCCCAGGACAGGCCCTTCTCCTTCCAGGAAGTAAGCTGAGTGGGGATTCCGGATCGAAACTCAGGGGCCGCCACCCAGTTGGTCTCGCGTGGCTCGGTGATGTAGAACCACCCGATTGCCACCCCTTTATGGTCTCCACGTAGGAGCCCTCGAGCCATGTAACGTTGGGCATTTTGCCCACCATGGCTCCGCCGCATTCCGCTTGTTGGCCGCCTACTACCTTCGGTTTGACATTGAAGGTCTTCAGCCATAGGCCGAAGTGGGGTCGGACGCGGAGGAAAGCCTCGCACACGACGATGAACACCGAGATGTTGAGGATGAAATTCGGGGCCAGATCATGGAAGTCCAGCCCATAATAGAACATAAGGTCACAGACGAATGGATGGAGGGGAAACCCCAGTCCGCGGACGAAGTGGGTGAGGAAAACCACCCTTTCGTAAGGTTCCGGGGTAGGGACGGTCTGCCCCGCGGCTGGCAGCCGGTGCGCGATATTCGCGGCTAAGTATCCGGCCCCGCGTAGCTTTTTGATGTCTCCCTCCGTGACGGAGGAGACCATCCACTTGCCTCCCGCTCCGGACATGTTTGGAGAGAGTTGAGGAGAAGGATGTGGACTTGGGCGCTTGAGCTTGAGTGCGCGAGAATGGATGAGCAAGGAGGAAGAAGGCGTGGGAAGAAAAAGGTGAACACTTATCCCTTTATAAGGGTGGACGAAAACTATGCGCCCCCACCAGCCTGGTAAAAATTGCTTATCCCCCAAGGGCCGTAATTGATGGCGCGGTTGGGTTACCCACGTCCGTATTGATGGGAATCCCGTAATAAGGGGACACGATCTCTGCTTCGACAAGACGTGCCAAGGAAACTGCCTCGCGAAACACGCTGAGTTTGGTTGTGAAAGAGGATTCGAATGGTGACCTGGCTGTGGTGTGATGTCGCACTGTGAAACGCATTGGCAGATTAGATTTGTGGGAATATTATTCTCTCTACGGTTGTATGTGGAACTTGTTTTGCAGAGCCGGACACGATCCTCGTGTTGAAAATCTTCAATAAAGTATTCGGAGGAGGAACCCGCCTTGCAATGCCGAAGACAATCTGCGCGTCGGACTCATCGTCATTGAAGCCTGGTTCAGGGGCTACTGAGGGAGTCCTGGATTAGGGGGTATCCGGACAGCCGTATTATATCCTTTGGCCGGACTGTTGGACTATGAAGATACAAGATTGAAGACTTCGTCCGTGTCCGGATGGGACTCTCCTTGGCGTGGAAGGCAAGCTTGGTAATACGGATATGTAGATCTCCTTCCTTGTAACCGACTCTATGTAACCCTAGCCCCCTCCGGTGTCTATATAAACCGGAGGGTTTAGTTCGTAGGACCAAGAACAACAATCATACCATATGTCGGCATTCTGGGAATGGGGGTCCCCAGACTTGCCTGCCTGCGGCCTGCGGCGTGGCTCAAATGGGGGCCCAGTGCGGCCCATCTTCATCAACACAAGACTCAAGACCCTCGCGAGGGGCCAAGCCTCGCGGGGCGGATGACACATCCTCGGGCGCAGCCTCATCAGGCTGGCTCGCGAGGAGGCGGAGATATCAAGGCAGGATACCTCGCGAGGTGCCCATGACGTAACCCATGACGACTCAGGGTGCCAGGCGGGCACCAGCACGCGCAGCGTCCTTCTTTCCTCTTTGGTGCAAAGGGGGCAAGCGCAGCCGCGGAGTACCGAGGCATCAGGCAAAGGTTGCCATTTCGGTGCAACGAGACCAAGACCAGGAGGACTACGAGATGGAGGTCACCATGGAGCCCAGCACGGCGTCACCACAGAGCCTTTGGCAGGCGGAGACCAACTTTAGTCAGGATAAGTGTACTCGTTGTCCCCCTTCAAATTAGCCCGCAATTGTTGGCTCCCTTCCCGCTCAATATTTGGGAAGAGGACCAGGGCCTCTATAAATAGGACTAGCCACCCCCAGGGTAGAGGCATCTAGCAATCGGCATCTGGATTAGACCAAGGGGTTCCAGACAGTCGACAAGAGAGAGAGAGAGTAAGTGAGAGAGAGAGAGGTGACTGAACTCCTCGTAGCAGTTCATCACCCGAGCCAAGAACAGACCCTCGCGAGGCTGTTCTTCCTTGTATTGTTCATCATCATCAGCCCCAAGAGGCAATCCACCAACCACACACTGGAGTAGGGTATTACACCACAATGGTGGCCCGAACCAGTATAAATCTTGTGTCCCTTGTGCAGTTCTTTTAGTAGTCTAGATCTTTGCGAGACGGGGAGGTAGAAGGCGTGATCTCCGTGCGCACCCCAGTGTTCGAACCTTAAGGGTCTGCCGGAACCCGTGATCCGACATTTGGCGCGCCAGGTAGGGGTGCGCCGGAATTCGTGTTCCACCACTCCGCTCTCCTCCGACCGTCGCATCCATGTCTGACGCTCGTCGGGCCCGCGCCGAGCGCCGGGCCGCCATCGCTTCTCGCGTCGCCCAGACGGCCCCCGTCGGTGGGTGTCCTCATCGTTCCCCGTCGCCCGCCGTCAACGCCGCCACCGGCCCGGCGGGGGGCGAGCAGGAGGCATCGTCTCAGCACCCGTCCGTGCGGCAAGACGGCCGCACCGCTACTCCATCGCTCGCCCCAGCCGGCTCTTCGTCCCGCGCGCTCTGCGCACCCTTGGAGGCTCGAGCTGCGCTCATCGCGGCAAATGAACTCCTGCACTACCGCCCCGTTGACGACGTCTACGAGGAGTGGCTCGACCGCGTCACCGAGCTCGTCCGCGCCGCATAGGGATCTCCTGCGTCGTCCACTCCGCTGCGCCGCACTACGCCCCGTGCGGGCAATGAAGCTCCGGGGGCGTACCAGCCGCCTCCTCTCCAAGAAGACGCCATGGCTCCAAGGCGCGTGGCCCCTGGGCGGAACCCGCTCCGCCAGGTGCCAGCGCAGCAAGAACGGAGTTGCCAAGAAGTCCCTCGCCCGCAAGGAGCTGCCCGGGCGCTCCCTACTCCAGCTCCGGCACGCCAAGACCCCGCTCTGCTCCTAGCTGCAGCGCGTGGGGACCCTCAAGGCCAAGCTCTCCACCAGCCGAAGCCTTTCGTGGCCACTGCAGGCTGCCGCGCCTACACCACCGAGCTGCGTAGCGTCGCGTGGCCCGGCAAGTTCAAGCCGGACCTGCCTCCTTGCTATGACAGCACAACTGATCCCGCAGAGTTCCTCCAGCTCTATGAGCTAGGCATCGAAGCCGCCAGCGGGGACGAGAAGGTCATGGCGAACTGGTTCCCCATGGCGCTGAAGGAAGGAGCTCGCACCTGGCTCCTGAATCTGGCTCCAGGCACGATCTCCTCCTGGGACCAGATGCGCACCCGCTTCATCGCCAACTTCCAAGGTACTCGCGATCGGCCACCCGCCATGAGCGACATGCGCCGCATCAAGCAACAACCCAGAGAGACCCTGCAAAAGTACATCCAGCGCTTCAACAGCGCGCGCCTCAAGATCCCCAAGGTGTCCGAGGAAGCCATCATCTCGGCCTTCTCCGATGGCGTGCGCGACGTCAAGATGAAGGAGGAGCTGGCGATGCATGAAGACCTCTGCACCTCCCTGGAGCTGTTCAACTTGGCGAACAAGTGCGCCGAGGCTGAGGAGGGGTGTCTCTCCCTCCTCGAGCTGCCTGCCGCAGACCCAGAAGAGAAGAAGCCCAAGGCCAAGGACGTGAAGCGCAAGGGGGCTGCCGTACTCGCAGCCGAACCAGACACCAAGCGGGGCAAGGATCTGCCCGAACCCTCCAGGGGCAGCCGGTACTATGTGTACCATGACCTCCACACCCACAACACCAACGAATGTCAAGAACTCCGCGCCGTGCGAGAAGGACGGATCGGTCGTCGCCCTGACCGTGCTGACCGGGGCTACGGCCGAGGAGGAGGAAGAAACCAGGACGTTGGAAGATCGCGGCCCGCGCCAGGGGTGGCGCGACCAACCTCGCGAGGACCGCTGGCGGGACCTGCCTCGCGAGGGGAACTGGAGGGACCAGCCTCGTGAGGATCGCCCTCATGGCAACGCAGGCCTACCTCCGCTGCCGCCTCAACCAAGGAGGAACGAAGATCGCCATCAAGACGAGGGGGATGGGTGCTTCCAAGAGCCGCGCGCAATCGCCTGCATCCTGGGCAGGGCTCAAGCCCCGACCTCTCAAAGTATCTTCAAGTAGTTTGCCCGCGAAGTGAATGCAGTTCTCCCCAAGCTCGAAGCAACGCGCCCCCTCAGGTGGTCGGCGTGCGCCATCACATTCAGCTCAGCAGACCAGCTCAAGTGCTCGGCCACAGTCGGAGTCCTCCCGATGCTTTGCTCCCCAGTCATCAGCAACGTGCTAGTCACCAAGACCCTCATCGACGGAGGGGTAGGGCTCAACGTCTTGTCCGTGGAAACATTCAACAACCTCCAAGTGCCCTATGATCAGCTTCAGCCAACCAAGCCTTTCTCCGGAGTCACCGACGGTTCCACAGTCCCGATCGGGCAGGTCTGCCTCCCTGTCACCTTCGAGGCCCCGCAACAACTACCGCACCGAGCTCATCGACTTCGACGTTGCCCACATCCGCCTGCCGTACAACGCCATCCTCGGGTACCCAGCACTGGTCAAGTTCGTCGCCGTGACTCACCACGGCTACAACGTCCTCAAGATGCCGGGAAGTGGCGGCATCATCACGGTGCCCTGTGAAGAGAAGGATGCAGTGTGTTCCCTGGAGCGAGCCTTTCAGGCCGCGTCGCTAGAAGACCCAGATCGCGGAAGTAGGAGGCTTCCTGAAACCATCCCCAAGAAGAAGAAGATGTCGTCAGGCTCAGCCCCTCAGGAGGCCGGCCCCTCAGGGCCCATGTCTGCCCGGGAGGACCCTCCTTCCATCGCATAGGAAAGCGCACCCGGCGCCCTCCTCAGGTAGGGCTCGGGGGCTCTCACCTATAAGGCCACCGACCTAGCCAGGGTCACGAGGGAGGCGCTTGGGCACCATGTGGAGGCGTGCTTCGAAGCATGTTTCCCTTGAGAAGGAGCCAGGCGAGGAAGGTCAGACCAGCAGGAGTTTGTTAACAAGGCCATTCAAGAACTACAGGAGTCAAGGATCATGAGAGGTTGCCGTCGTCCACCAGCTATGGCTCCACATCCAGGTGAGGATGGTGGGCTGCACGTCTGTGTCGACGTACCAGGGCTCAATCAGATCGCCACAACAGAGCGTCTCTGGTCCTCGCAAGTGGGGCGCTGCGGGGGTCCACCCCATAGCTATGTTCGCATGCCTTACGGCCTGCCGAGCATGGCTGCGGCGTACCAGCGCCTCATGAGGGGCATCATGGAGGCTCAGGAAGACAGGCGTTCCGCAGCCCTGGCGTAGATGAAGACAGCTCGCGAGGAGCCACCAGTGCCTCCGGAGCCTCCCGAGGCCCCGGGGCCTGGGGGCTCGTGAGGATCGGCTTCCGCAACCCACCGAGTCTGCTGCACCAACGCCACCTCGCCGAAGACATCCTCAGGTGACATCTTTCAAGCCTCATTCCCAGCTGGGAGCGCCCTCCCAGGGTTGCATCACTCCCAGGCCGCGTGGGTCCGTCCCTGCGGCATGTATCTGCCTTTATTTTTCGATCGTTAGTTTGCCTTGTTGGGGGCGCCCCTCGGGCTGCATCATCCCCAAGCCGCTGGGGCTAGGCCCAGCGGCGTGTATCTCCCTCGCGTTTATTTCCAACCATGCATTCGCCTATCATGCTAGATTACTTGATGCCCGTCCGCGGCATCCCTTCTTCCCCATGTCGACTACTTGCACGTTAAAGGGGGGGGTGCCTGAGCATCGCGACTCAGGGCTCTTACTGGCTCTCCAGCCCTCACCCTCTGGCCTTGTTCACGGCATCGCAACCTGGCATACCAGCAATGGCTGAGATAAGCTCGAGGGCCGGGACCCGAGGACGTAGAGTACCGGCATCTAAACAAATTTTGCAGGGACACATCTCAAGATACGGCCCAGTGCCAGGTGCAACCCACCTAGAGGTAGGGCCTCGTGAGTCCCGCGCTGGCTCACGGGTGCCCAAATACACCTCACCTAGCCCTACCGTGCCGGCCACGTGTCAGGGCGGGGCTGTACACGCCCCGGGGGCTCCTCCCACAGGGGAGCCCCCTCCCACATACCACTGGAAGCACCATGCTCCGCGCTGGCTGACGAAACTGCCGAGGAGCGGCTATGCCCGTACACATACGGAAGCGCTATGCTCCGTGCTGGTGATAAACAACTGAGGGTGGCCTCCGGGCCGCATTAACCTCAGGGAGCCCAGAGCTCAGTGGCTGGCCTCATCGCAACGCCTCCCGTCGGGAGTGCCGCGCGAGGGGGCTAGGCACGGGGGCTACGACTGGGTCACGCCCAGACGTACGCCGCCCAGCCAGGCCCCTCGGGCCTGGTTCGTCGTGCGTCTCTCCCTGAGCGGAGCCAAGGTATGAAGGTCATTTGCATGTCAAGGGGGACCCCTGAGCATCGCGACTCAGGGGCCTAACTGGTCCCGTAGCCCCTCACTCCTTAGTTCCGAAAGGCTATGCTGGGTGAGGTATGCGCGGGGCCGGGCTCTGCAGACGTAGAATGGTAGCCCCGCTTACATTTCACCTCATCGCCCGCTGTTCGCGCGTCAAGGGGGACTCCTGAGCATCGCGACTCAGGAGCCTAACTGGCTCCGTAGCCCCTCACTCCTTAGTTCCGAAAGGCTATGCTGGGTGAGGTACGCACAGAGTCGGGTTCTGCAGACGAAGAACGGAAGATACACCTACATCACGCCTCCCTACTTGTTGTTCGCACGCCAAGGGGGACTCCTGAGCATCGCAACTCAGGAGCCTAACTTGTCACGTGGCCCCTCACTCCTTTGGTCCCGTCCTGCTTTCCGGTCGGGGCAAATGCTGGGTGAGGCATTCGCGGGGCCGGGCTCTGCCGGCGTAGAACACAAGCAAGTAGGGAAGAAAAGCATAAAATTCAAGGAATTTAAAAGCAAATATTACAACCCATACTGTCGTCTTAGTACCAAACGCAAGTTTAAATGCCTCCCCGAGGCGTGATGCATGTGCGGGAATTGAAAGAAGAACAGGGATGGAACGGAGTCACTCATCGGCGGTGAAGCTGTGTGGAGTGGCTTCGCCTCATGGAGCAGCAGGTCTGGCAGCACCTTGCTTTGGCCTGGTGCTGAAGGCCCGGAACTTCCCCAGCAGCGCCTCCGCGCGCCCCTTCACGGCTTCGACAGCGGCGGCAGCACCCTCGCCACTCACCGGTTCCAGCAGGCCGTCGAGGTCGGCGTTGGGATCGCGAAGGTAGATGTGGGCGAAGACCCGCGTCAGTGTAGCAAAAGACAGGACGCGCGCCTCGGCCTCGGCCGTAGGGCCGATGCCAAGGGCGACATCCCCAAGGGCCTTAACCAGGAAAGGAAGCAGCTTGGCGGGGCCGTCCCCGTCACCGGCTAGCGGGCTGTCCGGGCCGCTCTCGTAAAGCGTCTTCAGCGAAGTGCGGGCATCCTTCTCCATGTCCGCGAAGGACACGTGATCCTCGGCGAGGACCCGAGCCTTGGCGTCCAGCTTGGCCTTCGTCACCTCCAGCTCCTTCTTCAGCGCACCTAAGCGGTCGCGGCGCTTCTTGAGCTTGGCCTCCCGGTCCTCAAGCGCCGCCTCGCGAGCCTTCATGCTCTCTTCTTGTTCCTGGAGAAGATGAACCTCCTCCGCGAGCTGGCCCCGCAGGCCATGTAGCTCGTCCTCCAGCGCCTTGCAACGACAGCGGACTTCAACCACCTCTCCCAGGGCCGCGTCTCGGGCAGCCTTTGCCTCGAGGGTGGCCTCCCTCTCTCCGTCACAGGCCGTTGAGGCCTGAACCAACACCGCCCGAATCGAAGCATCAAAGCGAATCCACCCCGAAGCCAGTTCCAGGCGCCCGGCCACCAGGCGAGGGTCGGCGCCGAGAAGATCCTGCCGCAGCCGGTCCAGTTCAGCAACGGCATGCTCCAGGATGGAAGAAGAAGGCGTAGAAACATCGTTGCGCTCCAAGACAACAGGAGGAGTTGGGGAAGCAACGGTCGGTGGAACGGGAGGAGAAGGTAGCGGCGGCGAGGCCGCAGTGTCCCGAGGAGGAGTCCGCTGCACCTCCACAGCCATAGCAGCGGCGCCAGACGAAGGCACCTCAGGAGTCACTTGGGCCATGGGGGCTGAGCTCGCCCCAGCCAGCTTGGCCAGGCCTCCCGAGGGCGACCGGGCAGGAGAAGCCCGCGCGCCGCGGTCACCCCCCTCCACGGGCGGAGGCGCTGCCGCGGATGGAGCCTCAGGAGCTCCCTTCGGCTTCTTCACCAGGGGCGCCAGCCTATTCAAGAGAAGCAATCATCAAACCTCGTCGGCAGAACGAGAAACAAAAGATCAAGGACCCAGCGCTTACGGGTCATCGCCGGTAAGCTCGGGCAGCCTCCGGCCCAACTTGAAACCTGACAGCCGGCTGGAAGGGTCAACCTCGGAAGCAGAAGGCGCGTCTGCGGACTGCCTCGGGGCAGGGGCAGACCCGCGGGAGATCAGACCGGTCCTGTCCTTCTTCGGGATCGAGGGCAAGCTCCCGCTGCCCAGCACGTCATCGTCATCATCCTCATCGTCATCGCTGGCGAAAGGCGGAGAGTACGGGACGTACGCCCGGGGAGGGGAGCCCTCGACTCTCCATCGGTCGCCCCAGAGTCGGGCCCTCTCCCCGCTCCTCTTCGTCCTCCTCCTCGCTGGAGTCGCCGGAGGGCACATCCACTGGTCCTTCGGGAGCCTCCACGGGCACGAGCCCGTCCCCGTTGAAAACAGGCATGGACTTCACCACCTGCTCCCAGTCGTCGTGAAGGAACAAGGGCTTGGGAGCGCCCTTCAACCTTGCCACCTCGCCCCCGACCAGAGATTGAAGAACCGCGGTCACATCCTCTTCGTCCACATCCTCGGGGCTCGGATGAGGCCTCCACATTGGAGGAGAGTACCGCTAGAGTGGAGCCAGCTGGTGCTCCAGGAACTCCTTCAGCAGCGACGCACCGGTCAACTTCGTCGTGCTGACCGGCCTCAGGTCCGCGTCCATCTTCTCCAGCACCAGTTTTGCGCGGGGGTCTGTGAGCTCCGCTCGGCACCAGTCGCTGGAGCTCGCAGGCTGCTCCGCGGGCAAGATCAGCCAAGGGTGGATGCGCCCGGCATCTACCAAGACCCACTTGCTCCTGAAGCCCTCAACCCTCTTCCCGGGATTCGAGATGGTAATGGTGCTTGCATACGCGACGAAGCCCGCGCACGCGGAAGGAGAACTGCCAGAGATCTGGAGGAAGAAGTAGTGGCGCAGCAAGGCCACTGAGGGCTGCACCCCCGCGTGGGCCTCGCAGTAGTAAGCAAAGATCGCCAGGAGAAGAACGGAGTTGGGGTGGAGATGCAGAGCCTGCAAGTTGTAATGGCGTAGGACAGAGAAGAATAACTCGGAGAAGGGAGGCACCAGGCCCGCAGCAATGGAGCTTACAAAGAGAGGATAAAAGGTGCTCCCTCGGCCCTCAGGGGTGGCGGAGCCGGCCTTGAACACCTTCGTCCCGTCGATGCCCTGCGCCGCCGTGATCCGGCGCAGTCGGGCAAGGCTAGCCTTGGACACATTCGGCGAGTCCAGAGCAGGAGAATACCAAGCTTCGGCCGGAGGCTGGCGAGGTGCCATGGTTTCCTAGGTCGCGCAGCCGGAGTAGATCTGGAAGTTCGGAGGAAGAAAGGGGAGGCGCAAGAAAGGCGATCTGAGCAGCAACCGGAGAAAGCAAAAGGCAAAGTCTGGGCAGATGCCGCTCCTTTATGGACCTGTGCGGTTGCTGATGCACTTACGTCCAATCAACCGCCACGCGGCGCCCAAGGCCGCTGGCTGTTAGGGCCTGCGACGCTTCGCCCTTGCCCTTTCGCCTCTCGGCACAGTCAAGTCCATGCGTGCCTTGGGCCCGGGGGCTACTGTCAGCGTTCTGGGAATGGGGGTCCCCAGACTTGCCTGCCTGCAGCCTGCGGCGTGGCTCAAATGGGGGCCCAGTGCAGCCCATCTTCATCAACACAAGACTCAAGACCCTCGCGAGGGGCCAAGCCTCGCGGGGCGGACGACACATCCTCAGCCGCAGCCTCATCAGGCTGTCTCGCGAAGAGGCGGAGATATCAAGGCAGGATACCTCGCGAGGTGCCCATGACGTAAGCCATGACGACTGAGGGTGCCAGGCGAGCGCCAGCGCACGCAGCGTCCTTCTTTCCTCTTTGGTGCAAAGGGGGCAAGCGCAGCCGCGGAGTACCGAAGCATCAGGCAAAGGTTGCCATTTTGGTGCAACGAGACCAAGACCAGGAGGACTACGAGACGGAGGTCACCATGGAGCCCAGCACGGCGTCACCACAGAGCCTTTGGTAGGCGGAGACCAACTTTAGTCAGGATAAGTGTACTCGCTGTCCCCCTTCAAATTAGCCCGCCATTGTTGGCTCCCTTCCCGCTCAATATTTGGGAAGAGGACCAGGGCCTCTATAAATAGGACTAGCCACCCCCAGGGTAGAGGCATCTAGCAATCGGCATCTGGATCAGACGAAGGGGTTCCAGACAGTCGACAAGAGAGAGAGAATGAGAGAGAGAGGTGACTAAACTCCTCCTAGCAGTTCATCACCCCAGCCAAGAACAGACCCTCGCGAGGCTGTTCTTCCTTGTATTGTTCATCATCATCAGCCCCAAGAGGCAATCCACCAACCACACACTGGAGTAGGGTATTACACCACAATGGTGGCCCGAACCAGTATAAATCTTGTGTCCCATGTGTAGTTCTTTTAGTAGTCTAGATCTTTGCGAGACGGGGAGGTAGAAGGCGTGATCTCCGTGCGCACCCTAGTGTTCGAACCTTAAGGGTCTGTCGGAACCCGTGATCCGACACCATAGGCTAGATTCTAGGGTTTAGCCTCTTCGATCTCGTGGTAGACCAACTCTTGTACTACTCAAATTATCAAGAACAATCAAGCAGGATGTAGGGTATTACCTCCATCAAGAGGGCTCGAACCTGGGTAAAACATCGTGTCCCCTGTCTCTTGTTACCATCTGCCTAGATGCACAGTTCGGGACCCCCTACCCGAGATCCACTGGTTTTGACACCGACAACGGCTATTTTACAGAAAAACCCTTGGACATCATGCATTTAATATTTCACCAACCGTGCATCCAAATTGAACAAACTTAATATGTAAAATGCTTAGATTTTTGTCTAGTTCCATAATATGTTATTTTCATCCATGTTTAAAATGTTGTTTGTGTTTATTTTGCATAATGCCAAGTTAAAATGATTTATTTCATAACTAAGCAACCGTTGCTCGGAATTAAATAAACTTTATATGAAAATGGGGTAGAAAAATGCCTAGTTTAACATGGTGCACTCATCTTGCATGTTTAACAACTCTAAAATATGGTTTAGGGCAGATCAGTACCAAATTCGAAATATGCATATGAGGATTTTCCGGATTTGTTGTTTGTTATATCCGGCCCCATTTAAATTGTTTAGATAGTATAATTTTGTTATGCCTCACCTCTTGCGATGTTTAACAACATTTAATATATTTGGGTACATAAACGAGAGCGAACTAAGTAATTGTATGTGGTGTTTCGTCAATATGAAACTCGTTGCATATTGTATTGAGCTCCAATTAACTTGTAGTATTGGTTGTCGCACTTTGCCATGCCATGCCTCATTAAACTGGACATACATCATACTTGGTTGCGCATCATGTCATGTTCATGAGATGGTTGTTTACCATGTTGTTTCCTTCTTTCCAGTGTTGCTTCTTCTTGATAGTTCTGGTAACATTGCGTTTGTGAGGATCCGTTCGACTACGTCCGTTTATCTTCTTCATGGACTCCTTCTTCTTCCTTGTGGGATTGTAGGCAAGATGACCATTACCCTCGATATCACTTCTGTCTTTGCTTGCTAGTTGTTCGCTCTATCGCTATGTCATGCTACCTACCACTTGTTCATCATGCCTCCCATATTGCCATGTCAAGCCTCTAACCCACCTTCCTAGCAAACTGTTGTTTGGCTATGTTACGGCTTTTGCTCAGCCCCTCTTATAGCGTTGTTAGTTGCAGGTGAAGTTGAAGTTTGTTCCATGTTGGAACATGGATATGTTGGGATATCACATTATCTCTTATTTTAATTAATGCATCTATATACTTGGCAAAGGGTGGAAGGCTTGGCCTTTTGCTCGGTGTTTTGTTCCACTCTTGCCGCCTTAGTTTCCGTCATACCGATGTTATGTTCCTTGATTATGGGTTCCTTACGCGGTTGGGGTTATGGGACCCCCCTTGACAGTTCGCTTTGAATAAAACTCCTCCAGCAAGGCCCAACCTTGGTTTTACATTTGCCTAATAACCTGTAACTTTCCCTTGGGGTTGCAAACCTGAGGGTCATCTTTATTTTAACCCCCCCCTCCCCGGCCAGTGCTCCTCTGAGTGTTGGTCCGAACCGAGTAGACTGCGGGGCCACCTCGGGGAAACTTGAGGGGTGGTTTTACATGTAGGATGTCTCATTCGGTGTGCCCTCAAAACGAGATATGTGCAGCTCCTATCGGGATTTGTCGGCATAGTCGGGCGGTCTTGCTGGTCTTGTTTTACCTTTGTCGAAATGTCTTGTAACCGGGATTCTGAGACTGATCGGGTCTTTTCGGGAGAAGGAATATCCTTCATTGACCGTGAGAGCTTGTGATGGGCTAAGTTGGGACACCCCTGCAGGGTATAAACTTTCGAGAGCCGTGCCCGCGGTTATGTGGCAGATGGGAATTTTTTTATATCCGGTTGTAGAGAACTTGACACTTGACTTAATTAAAATGAATCAACTGCGTGTGTAGCCGTGATGGTCTCTTTTCAGCGAGTCCGGGAAGTGAACATGGTTTGGGTTATGTTTGAATGTAAGTAGTTTCAGGATCACTTCTTTATCACTTCTAGCTTCACGACCATTGCGTAGCTTCTCATCTTACTCTTATTTGCGTATGTTAGCCACCATATTTTCTTAGCGCTTGTTGTAACTCCACCTCATTACCCTATCCTACCCATAAGCTTAAATAGTCTTGATCTCACGGGTGTGAGATTGTTGAGTCCTCGTGACTCACGAATCCTTCAAAACAGTTGCAGGTGCCGATGATACCAGTGCAGGTGATGCTACCGAACTCAAGTGGGAGTTTGACGAGGACCTTGGTCATTACTATGTTTCATTTCCTGGTGACTATTAGTGGAGCCCAGTTGGGACAATCGGGGATCTAGCAGTTGGGTTATCTTGTTTTTCATTTGGTTGTCCGTAGTTGGACTATGAGTGTACTCTGATGTTGTATGAATTAATTGCTATTAGTGTGACGTGGAAAGTGTAAGCCAACTCTATTTATCCCTATCTTGTTCATTACATGGGATGTTGTGAAGATGACCCTTCTTGCGACAAAACCACTATGCGGTTATGCCTCTAAGTCGTGCCTCGGCACGTGGGAGCTATAGCCGCATCGTGGGCGTTACACAGATGTTGGCCAAGAATCGCACACCTCCGCCACTCCCCTATCTCCTCCTTCATCATTTTCTCCACTCTTACAATGGCTTACAAAGAGTAGTTATCCGGCATCCAAGCCGGCTGGGTGGCCCACCGAATACGAGCTATGAAGCTCGCTGATCCACCTCCCTCCCCTCGCCCAACAAAGACACTTGCCGCCCCAAGCCGACTTGTGGCAAATCGCCGCTCTAGGCTAGCTCGATGAGGTGTGGCGAGCAGCTCCACATTTGCACAGTGGAGAGCACGGGTGTCGTTGCTGCCGTCCATGCCGCCTCCTCATACCGCGCCTACCGTGTTTGTGACCTTGTCTTCCATGTCTGTGGCCGAGACTCCCGTGCCTACGGCCACACTCTCTTTGCTCACCGCTGGTCACAAATCCGGCCAGACCACCTCGGCCGGGGCAGGGGTGTAGGTGCATTGTTCACGCAGTCCGTGGGAGGAGACCAACAGCTGCATACGCGTCCTGATCGGCGACCGTGTGGTTCTCTCCGAGACACAACCAGCTCGGGAGGGCCTCCAACCCCTTCTTCCTCTATGCGGTATTTTCGCCAAGATGCAGCCTGCCGATGCCGTCTTTGCCACATCCCGACGACCCTTAGGTATATCTTCCTTCGAAACCAGCCTTGCTCTACTGCCCCAGCTCCCCACGTGGCTACGTGTGGATCATTTTCTACTTCCGTCGGCTGTTCCAAAGCCACCTAGACTTTTACTATTATTAGAGGTAAAGCTAGTTCACATAATCGAATCTAAGAGTTGGTTCAAACAGGGAAGAAAGTGGGAAAGTTTTAGCATCAATCTAGGACTTGGTTCTAAGAGGAAACGGGGGAAAGTACTAGATACTGGCTACCCAACCAGTCTCTTGGTTGAAAAGGCGAAGAAAGTGGGGTGGATGATGAAGGGTGGGGGAAGTGGACCTGTCTCTTGGTCGAAAAATGAAAGAAAGTGAGGGGGTTGGTGAGGGAGTCCTAGAGGGTTGGTGAGGGAGTCCTGGACTAAGGGGTCCTCGGGCGTCCGTCCTGTTATGATCTATTGGGCCGGACTGATGGGCTGTGAAGACATGAAGACCGAAGATTGTACCTGTGTCTGGATTGGACTCTCCTTGGCGTGGAAGGCAAGCTTCGCAACCGAATATGAAGATTCCTTTTCATGTAACTGACTCTATGTAAACCCTAGATCCCCCCGGTGTCTATATAAACCGGAGGGGTTAGTACAGAAAGGGGATATATTCAATACCATAGTCATACAGGCTAGTCTTTTAGGGTTTAGCCATTACGCTCTCGTGGTAGATCAACTCTTGTAACACTCATATTCATCAAGATCAATCAAGCAGGACGTAGGGTATTACTTCCATAGAGAGGGCCCAAACCTGGGTAAACATCGTGTCCCCGTCTCCTATTACCATCGATCCTAGACGCACAGTTCGGGACCCCCTACCCGAGATCCGGCGGTTTTCACACCAACATTGGTGCTTTCATTGAGAGTTCCACTGTGCCGTCGACGAAAGGCTCGATGGCTCGCCTTGTCCTTAAAGACAACATCACCTCTGGGGGAGCTCTGGCCCCGGGGCAAATCCTCTGGTTGGGTGGCTTTACTATGATCGCCCATTCGGCCTTTGAGCCGACGATAACCTCTCGGGCCATCGAAAACCCCCTTCGCATCAACTCCGAGCACTCCAAGCAGATGGATCCGAAAGAGTTTTTGTCTTTGAATGAACTCCTAGATCGCATCGCCGCTTTGGGAATAGCCACAGACTACGATCGGATCGGGCCTAAAACCGATCAAGGAGAAATCGAAACCCTACCGGTCACCCACCAGATTGCGATGGTCGTGGAGCAGGACGGCGAGTCTTCTTCTATAACGAAGACGGACTATGTTCGGATCGCCGACCAGGAAGAGCCGGATACCCACCAGCGAAAGGATGCGACCAGCCCTCCGAACAAAGCATCAGACGGCACTCCTAAACAATCAGAAGATATGCCGGAACCCGGGCTGTTAAGCCCAGAAGGTCATCAGAATCTGGATAATCGGTCATATCGGGGTTCGGATTTAATTCCACCCACCCACCCGGATATAGACGCTCTCATGAGCATAAAACATCAGTCTCAGGAAACGGTCCACCAGTTCTAGGCCAGATTCCTCCTTGTCAAGGACAAGGTAAAAGATTGTCGTGATGAGGACGCAATATCAGCGTTCTGCAACAATTGCGCGGATGAAGGAATCCTCAACGCCATCAATCGCCGCCGCATACTGAAATTCATTTACTTAGCAACCATCATACAAAAGTAAAGCGCGATGGAGAGCACCTGGAAAACTCAGGCAGCTCGCTAGGAACCGTCAGTCCCAACTCAACTCCCCCTACAGGAGAAAAGGGCGCACCCTCGCGGCACAACCAGTCCAACAGTCAAGAAACACAAAACCGCTATGCGGCACGGCACCGTTCTGGTGGGGTGGCTCGATGGCCCATGGAAAATACATACAACACCAGATACCATGGAAACCCACAGCTTAGAGCATGTTGGATACTACGACAAGTATCCAAGAGCGGCGAGGACATCCTTATCAAGGACGGCCTAGAACGGCATCCCCCAGGGGACGATAACTCAAGAGTATTGATGGTCTTTGAGACATTCGCTTCAAACAACAAGCGCAAAAGGGCACTTCACGAGCTCGCTGAAGTCTACCAAATTGCTGCGATAAACACCTGGAACGACACGGCTACAACATTCAATGTCGGTGACGAACCAAAGTACGGAACAGTACGAGTGCCAGCCGCGTTAGTCCTTAGTCCCATCATGGACAGGTTTCGACTTACCAAGGTCCTCATGGCCGGCGGCAGCGGACTAAACCTCATTTATGAGGACACAATCCATAAAACGGAAATAGACAGGAGCCGCATCATGCAAAGTAACACAACCTTCCGAGGAATTATTCCCAGTCAGGAGGCACGGTGCGCGGGCAAAATCACACTTGACGTAGTATTCGTCACGCCGGAGAACTATCGGTCCGAAGAAATAACTTTCCAAGTGGCCCATTTCAGGAGCGGATATCACACCCTGTTGGGGCGGGATGCTTTTACACGCTTTCAGGCCATACCCCATTACGGGTATATGAAGCTCGAAATGCCTGGACCAAATGGTATAATCACCCTCGTCAGTGATCTGGACATAGCAGTCCGTGATGAAAACAAAACTGCATCCCTGGCCCTGGAGGAGCTATCCGAAGCCCTCGCGGCCAACGAATTAACCGCACTATGCTCCACGGTGGACAGGGATGATGTGATCCTCGACAAACGCCCTAAATCCGCATCCTTCAAACCAGCAGAAGAAATAGTCAAATTCCAGGTCCACCCAATGGACCCCAAGAAGATAGCATCTATCGGAGCTCAACTGAATCCAACAGTTGACACTGCACTACGAGAATTCATGCGTGAAAACCGGGGCATATTCGCCTGGCACCCTTCAGATATGCCAGGGATCCCACACGAGCTGGCCGAACATAGCCTCAGCATATTAAAGGGGTTTAAACCGGTCAAGCAATCACTGGGGTGCTTTTCCGAACCCAAACGACAAGCCATGGGGGAGGAGCTGGCCAAACTCATCAAGGACGGATTCGTTAGAGAAATCAAACACCCGGACTGGCTGGCAAACCTGGTGATGGTACCAAAGAAGGACAAATCCCGGTGCCTGTGCGTCGATTTCAAAGACCTCAACAAGGCTTGCCCTAAGGATCCCTTCCCCCTCCCCCGCATTGATCAAATCATCGACGCCACCGTAGGACACGACTCACTATGTTTCCTCGATGCATATTCCGGATACCATCAAATCGAAATGAAGGAGTCCGATGAAGCCACAACAGCATTTATCACCCTATATAGGCCGTTCTGCTTCAACACCATTCCCTTTAGGCTCAAGAACAACGGCACCACATACCAACGCATGATTCAAACATGCCTGGAGAAACAGATCGGCAAAACAGTAGAAGCTTACGTCGATGATGTCATCATCAAAACCAGGCATGTCGAAACACTAATAGACAACTTACGTCTTACATTCGACAACCTCCAAGCGTATGACATGAAGCTCAACCCGGAAAAATGTGTCTTCGGCGTCCCCGCTGGAAAACTTCTCGGCTTTATTGTTTCCAATCAAGGAATCGAAGCAAACCCAACCAAAATCCGAGCTTTGTCACAATTGGCTAAGCCAATAGACCTTAAACAAGTTCAAATGCTTGCGGGCTGCGTAGCAGCTCTAGGCCGCTTTATGTCCAGATTGGGAGAAAAGCCACTGCCACTATCGCCTTCTACGGCGAACCGACCACTTCGAGTGGACGGATGCGGCAACAGCCGGACTGGAGGAAATAAAAACCCTTCTTGTGAGCAATCCAATCCTGGCCGCACCAAATGCCGGCGAACAGATGTTATTATACATATCGGCACACACCAGGTGGTGAGCATCGTACTCGTCGTTGAACGAGAACATGACGGACATAAATTCCCGCTTCAGAAGACAGTATACTACGTATCTACTGTCCTTACACCATGCAAATCCCGGTACCCTCATTATCAAAAAATAGCATATGTGGTCTGCATGGCATCCCGAAAGCTCTGTTACTACTTCCAGGAGTGTTCGATCACGGTGGCCTCCGAAGTACCACTCAATGACATCATAAACAACCGCGATGCTACGGGCCGGATTGCCAAATGGGCCATTGATACGTCTCCAACGTATCTATAATTTTTTATTGTTCCATGCTATATTATATTCTGTTTTGGACATTATTGGGCTTTATTATACACTTTTATCTAATTTTTGGGACTAACGTATTAACCGGAGGCCCAGCCCAAAATTACTGTTTTTTGCCTATTTTAGAGTTTCGCGGAAAAAGAATATCAAACAGAGTCCAAACGGAATGGAACCTTCGGGAACATGATTTCCGGAACGAACATGATCCAGAGGACTTGGACCCTACGTCAAGACATCAACCAGGAAGGCACGAGGTAGGGGGCGCGCCTACCCCCCAGGCACACCCTCCACCCTCGTGCGGCCCACGTTGCTCCACCGACGTACTTCTTCCTCCTATATATACCTACGTACCCCCAAACGACCAGATACGGAGCCAAAAACCTAATTCCACCGCTGCAACCTTCTGTACCAATGAGATCCCATGTTGGGGCCTTTTCCAGAGCTCCGCCGAAGGGGGCATCGATCACGGAGGGCTTCTACATCAACACCATAGCCTCTCCGATGATGTGTGAGTAGTTTACCTCAGACCTTCGGGTCCATAGTTATTAGCTAGATGGCTTCTTCTCCCTCTTTGGATCTCAATAAAAAGTTCTCCATGATTCTCGTCGAGATCTATTCGATGTAATCTTCTTTTGCGGTGTGTTTGTTGAGACCGATGAATTTTGGGTTTATGATCAAGTTTATCTATGAACAATATTTGAATCTTCTCTGAATTCTTTTATGTATGATTGGTTATCTTTGCAAGTCTCTTCGAATTATCAGTTTGGTTTGGCCTACTAGATTGATCTTTCCTACAATCGGAGAAGTGCTTAGCTTTGGGTTCAATCTTGCGGTGTCCTTTCCCAGTGCCAGTAGGGGCAGCAAGGCACGTATTGTATTGTTTCCATCGAGGATAACAAGATAGGGTTTATATCATATTGCATGAGTTTATCCCTCTACATCATGTCATCTTACTTAAAGTGTTACTCTGTTCTTTTGAACTTAATACTCTAGATGCATGCTGGATAGCGGTCGATGTGTGGAGTAATAGTAGTAGATGCAGGCAGGAGTCGGTCTACTTGTCTCGGACGTGATGCCTATATACATGATCATACCTAGATATTCTCATAACTATGCTCAATTCTGTCAATTGCTCAACAGTAATTTGTTTACCCACCGTAATACTTATGCTCTCGAGAGAAGCCACTAGTGAAACCTATGGCCCCGGGGTCTATTTTCCATCATATTAATCTCCCGTTAACAAGCTATTTCTAGTGCCGTTTTTATTTCGCTTTATTTACTTTGCATCTTTATCATAAAAATACCAAAAATATTATCTTATCATATCTATCAGATCTC
Organism: Triticum dicoccoides; assembly: GCF_002162155.2. Classification (NCBI taxonomy): domain Eukaryota; kingdom Viridiplantae; phylum Streptophyta; class Magnoliopsida; order Poales; family Poaceae; genus Triticum; species Triticum dicoccoides. Next base: position 67,100,428 of record NC_041388.1, read on the forward strand.
ACTTTCGTAAGTGACCGTGAAGGGATTGACAACCCGTTTATTGTGTTAGTTGCGAGGATTTTATTTGTTTGTGTAGGTGTGAGGGACTCGTGCGTGGCCTCCTACTGGATTCATACCTTGGTTCCCAAAAACTGAGGGAAATACTTATGCTACTTTGCTGCATCACCCTTTCCTCTTCAAGGGAAAACCAACGCAGTGCTCAAGAGGTAGCAAGAAGGTTTTCTAGCGCTGTTGCCGGGGAGTCTACGCAAAAGACAACATACCAAGTACCCATCACAAACCCTTATCTCCCGCATTACATTATTTGCCATTTGCCTCTCGTTTTCCTCTCCCCCACTTCACCCTTGCCGTTTTATTTGTCCTCTCTCTCCGTCCTCCTTCTCTTTCCGTTCGCCTCTTTATTTGCCCGTTTCTTGTTTGCTTGTGTTTTGGATTGCTTGCCTGTCACGATGGCTCAAGATAATACTAGATTGTGTGACTTTACCAATACCAACAACAATGATTTTATTAGCACTCCGATTGCTCCTCTTATCGATGCTGATTCTTGTGAAATTAATGCTGCTTTGCTGAATCTTGTCATGAAAGATCCGTTTTCTGGCCTTCCTAGTGAAGATGCCGCTACCCATCTAAACAACTTTGTTGATTTGTGTGATATGCAAAAGAACAAAGATGTGGATAATCATATTGTTAAATTGAAGCTATTCCCGTTTTCCCTTAGAGATCGTGCTAAAGCTTGGTTTTCGTCTTTGCCTAAAAATAGTATTGATTCATGGAATAAGTGCAAAGATGCTTTTATCTCTAAGTATTTTCCTCCCGCTAAGATCATCTCTCTTAGAAACGATATTATGAATTTTAAGCAACTTGATCATGAACATGTTGCACAATCTTGGGAGAGGATGAAATTAATGATACGTAATTTCCCTACACATGTTGAATTTGTGGATTATTATACAAAAATTTTATGCCGGATTGAACTTTGCTTCTAGAAATCTTTTAGATTCGGCCGCGGGAGACACTTTTATGGAAATCACTTCAGGAGAAGCTACTAAACTCCTAGATAATATTATGGTTAATTATTCTCAATGGCACACTGAAAGATCTACTAATAAGAAAGTGCATGCGATAGAAGAAATTAATGTTTTGAGTGGAAAGATGGATGACCTTATGAAATTATTTGCTAATAAAAGTGTTTCTTCTGATCCTAATGATATGCCTTTGTCTACTTTGATTGAGAATAATAATGAATCTATGGATGTGAATTTTGTTGGTAGGAATAATTTTGGTAACAACGCGTATAGAGGAAACTTTAATCCTAGGTCGTATCCTAGTAATTCCTCTAATAATTATGGTAATTCCTACAACAATTCTTATGGAAATTTTAATATGATGCCCCCTGAATTTGAGACTAGTGTTAAGGAGTTTATGAATTTGCAAAAGAATGTCAATGCTTTGCTTGAAGAAAAATTGCTTAAAGTTGATGAATTGGCTAGGAACGTTGATAGAATTTATCTTGATGTTTATTCTTTGAAACTTAGATCTATTCCACCTAATCATGATATCAATGAGTCTCTCAAGGGCATGAAGATTTCCATTGATGAGTGCAAAGAAGGAACCGCTAGGATGCGTGCTAAGAAAGAGTGTTTTGTGAAAGCGTGTTCTAGTTTCCATGAAAATAAAGATGAAGATCTAAAAGTTATTGGTGTGTCCCCTATTAAATATTTTTTTTGCAATATTAATCTTGATAATAATGGGTCTGAATATGATCCACCTTTACCTAGAAGGCGTTCCAAAAATTTGGAGTTTTTAGATCTTGATCCAAAAATTGGTAAAAGTGGGATTGAAGAGATCAAAACTTTAAATATCAATGAACCCACTATTTTTTATTTCAAGGGATTTAATTATGATAATTTCTCTTTGATAGATTGTATTTCCTTGTTGCAATCCGTGCTAAATTCTCCTCATGCTTATAGTCAAATAAAGCTTTTACTAAACATATCATTGATGCTTTGATGCAATCTTATGAAGAAAAACTTGAGTTGGAAGTTTCTATCCCTAGAAAACTTCATGATGAGTGGGAACCTACTATTAAAATTAAAATTAAAGATCATGAATGCTATGCTTTGTGTGATTTGGGTGCTAGTGTTTCCATGATTCCAAAGACTTTGTGTGATTTGCTAGGTTTTTGTGATTTTGATGATTGCTCTTTAAACTTGCACCTTGCGGATTCCACCATAAAGAAACCTATGGGAAGAATTAATGATGTTCTTATTGTTGCAAATAGGAATTATGTGCCCGTAGATTTTATTGTTCTTGATATAGATTGCAATCCTCCATGTCCTGTTATTCTTGGTAGACCTTTCCTTAGAACGATTGGTGCAATTATTGATATGAAGGAAGGGAATATTAGATTCCAATTTCCGTTAAGGAAAGGCATGGAACACTTCCCTAGAAATAAAATAAAATTACCTTATGAATCTATCATGAGATCCACTTATGGATTGCCTACCAAAGATGGCAATACCTAGATCTATCTTCGCTTTTATGCCTAGCTAGGGGCGTTAAACGATAGCGCTTGTTGGGAGGCAGCCCAATTTTATTTTTATTCCTTGATTTTTTATCCTATTTAGTAATAAATAATTTACCTAGCCACTGTTTTGGTTGTGTTTTTTGTGTTTAATTAGTGTTTGTTCCAAGTAGAACCGTTGGGAAGACTTGGGGAAAGTCTTTTTGATCTTGCTGTAAAAAACCGAAACTTTAGCGCTCATGATAATTGCTGCCATTTTTATTTGGAAAGTTCTATTTATTTAATTATTTTTTAAGATGATTAATAGATAAATTCCTCACGTCCATCAATTTATTTTACAATTTTTGGGGTTCCATAAGTTTGCGTTAGCTACAGATTGCTACAAACTGTTCTATTTTTCACAGATTCTGTTTTTCGTGTGTTGTTTGCTTATTTTGATGAATCTATGGCTAGTAAAAGAGTTTATAAACCATAGAGAAGTTGGAATACAGTAGGTTTAACACCAATATAAATAAAGAATGAGTTCATTACAGTACCTTGAAGTGGTGTTTTGTTTTCTTTTGCTAATGGAGCTCACGAGATTTTCTATTTTGAGTTTTGTGTTGTGAAGTTTTCAAGTTTTGGGTTATGTTTTGATGGATTATGGAACAAGGAGTGGCAATATCCTAAGCTTGGGGATGCCCATGGAACCCCAAGGTAAAATTGAAGGAGACCCAAAAGCCTAAGCTTGGGGATGTGATGTAGGGTAGAACCCTAATCGGCCTATCTTTCATGAAAGGAGCGGATCCCGCGATCAACACGAAGAACACGAGGGGGAAAACGAGGGGAAACATGAGAAAAACACTAAAACCAGCAAGAATGATCACACATGTGCTAGATCCTCGAAACACAACGAGAGATACAAGATCCACGATCAACAAGGGATGATACAAAGGGTAACCGGTTCTTCTCCGTGAGGAGGTCTTGATGTCTTCTCCGTGAGGAGGTCTTGAATCCAAGGTGGATCTTCTCCGTAGAGGGGCCGCGGTCGCTCTTGAGGAGTAGATCCGATATGGATGAGCGAAGCTCTATCTCTCAAATGAGCTATCACAACGCTAACCCTAACTAGGAGGAGGTGGGGGAGTATATATAGTGCTAGCCCACGAAGGGGTAAGTGAGAGGGGGGATACATGGGCCCTTGGCCCGATCTCTATGCACAGGCAGGTGCTGGATGTCCCGGCTGAGGGCCGGATGTCCGGCGGCTCACGAAGAGCCGGATGTCCCGGCTGGAGTTGCCCGATTCTTCCGCTCTCTGGTTAGCGTGCTCCAGATTTCCGGGCGAAGGGGCCGGATGTCCGGGCTGTCGGGGTCGCTTCCGGAGCTCTCTGGATAGGAAGGGGCCGGATTTCCGGGGGTAGGGCCGGATGTCCGGGCTGGTCCGGATGCCCGGGGCCTGTAGTAGCTGGCTCTTCTTCCTTCTCCTTCCTTCGCTCCCGCACACACTTGGCCTTGGTCCTTGGGCTCTCCTTGGTCTCCCCGGGTGTACCTGAGTATGCACAAGGCCCGCCCTTGAAGTAGCATCCATGTCTTACATGCGGAAAGGGAAGATTCGGAAAGGAGCGAGTTCACCTTGTGTCCAATGGCGTATGCTCGTGTGTACATGGGGATGATCGTAGGATGCTCCGCATCATCTCCCCTCCCTTGGGAAAGATCCGACCTTGCATCAAAAACCTCATCACCACTTCTTGCTCAAAGCATGCAAAGGCGAAGCAATGGTGCTAAAATCCTTCAAAAAGCGACGATAGAAACCCGCAAGGCCAAGAAAACTACGCACTTGATGCAAGTTGGTTGGTTGCGGCCAAGTCTTAATAGCACTGATCTTGGACTCATCAACATGAACACCCTTAGAAGAAACAACAAAACCCAAGAAAACGAGCTTATCAACACCAAAAAGGCATTTCTCCATATTATCATAGAGGCGCTCTTTTCTAAGAGTTTGCAAAACAGTGCGGACATGGGTGACATGCTCTGTGATAGATTTGCTAAACACAAGAATGTCATCAAAGTAAACCACAACAAATACACCAATGTAAGGGCGAAAGACATGATTCATAAGGCGCATAAAAGTGCCCGGTGCTTCCGAAAGACCCATAGGCATGACTAACCACTCATACAAACCAAACTTGGTTTTGAAGGCGGTTTTCCATTCATCACCCTCTTGTATGCGGATTTGATAGTAACCACTCTTAAGATCAATTTTGGAAAATATAGTGGCACCGCTAAGCTCATCAAGCATATCATCTAGGCGTGGAATGGGGTACCTATAGCGAATGGTGATAGCATTGATAGGTCTACAATGGAAGCACATGCGAAAGCTACCGTCATGTTTTGGCACAAGAATGACCGGGACGGCACAAGGGCTCAGACTTTCACGCACATGTCCATGGTCGATGAGATGTTTTACTTGCCTTTGTATTTCTTTGGTTTCTTCGGGGTTGACACGGTATGTAGCTTTGTTCGGAAGAGGTGCTCCGGGGTTGAGGTCAATTCGGTGCTCAATGCCTCGTAGAGGAGGTAGACCCGGAGGTAGCTCATCTGGGAAAACATCTTGAAATTCCTGCAAAAGAGAAGACAACACTAGAGGAAGAGTGTGAGAAGTGTTAGTCTATGGTGCATTGTCCTTGCACACGAGGACGTAGTGTAGGACACTAGATGGGTTCTTACACACTTCTCTTATCTCACCTTTGGTGGCAAATAGAACTAGGTTCTTGTTTTCGCTCCTCATGGAGGCACTCAATTTTGGCTTGTGGCACTCACTCTCTTTTTGGTGGCTCGCTCTCTCACTATGATCTCCACGATGGTTGGCTTGCTTGTCAGCGATCACTTGACTTGGCGACATTGGACGGAGGACGTACTCCTTGCCCTTCATCTTGAAGATGTAGTGGTTCGTTCGGCCGTTGTTGAGGACTCCTCTACCGAATTGCCATGGCCGTCCAAGGAAAAGATGACAAACGGTCATTGGAATGACGTCGCACTCCAAGGTGTGTTCGTAGGCACCGATTTTGAAGGAGACTTTTACTCGGTGCTCGACTTGGATGGTGCCGGAGTCACTAAGTCATTGCACTTTGTATGGATGTGGATGCTTCGTCTTGGGCAATTGGAGCTTGGAGCAAAGTTCTTCACTTGCGAGATTATGACAACTCCCTCCATCGATGATGACCTTGACGGATCGTCCATTAATGCCGACCTTGGTGTGGAATATGTGGCATCGTTGGTCTTCTTTTTGGTGATGTTGGAGAGTCAAGACTTTGGAGACAACAAGTGCGGGACTTGAGTCTTCATCGCAAAAGACTTGTTCTTCTTCATTGTTCACTTGGCGGTGCATGGTGACTTTCTCAAGGGCTTCCATTTTGCCTTCACTCATGGAGTCATAAGTGCCATCGTCGTTGAATACCATGGTTCGCTTGTTGGTGCACTCATAGGACTTGTGGCCTCGGCCTCCGCAAGTGAAACACTTGAAGGAACTCATCTTGACGGTCTCATCGGTTGGGGTTGATGATGATGAAGCTCTCGGCTTGAAGTTGCTCGTAGTAGGATGGCTTGTAGTTGACGAAGCTTTATTGGAAGTCGACTTGTCGATGTTGGTAGTAGAAGGCTTTGTAGTCGGTGTTGGAGTCGTTGAAGCTTGGTTGTTGGAGAAGCCATAGGACTTGGATGAGAACTTGGCATACTTGAAATCATCTTGCACTTGGCATTCCGCTTTGGTAGCTTGGTGCACTAGCTCGATGAGATTTGAGTATGGTTGTAAGTCAGCAATCTTCTTGATGGGATGATTGAGTCCATTCAAGAAACGTGCCATTGTTTGCTCATCATCTTCTGTGCCATTGGATCTTATCATTCCAATCTCCATCTCCTTGTAGTATTCTTCAACGCTCTTTGTTCCTTGCTTTAGTTGTTGGAGTTTCTTGAAGAGGTCACAGTTGTAGTAGGTAGGTACGAAGCATGCTCTCATGACATCCTTCATTTGCGCCCAAGTAGTGATGGGTGGTTCACCTCTTGCCTCTCGGCGCTCTATGATTTGTTCCCACCAAATGAGGACATAGTCTTGGAACTCAAGGGATGCCATCACAATCTTCTTCTCTTCTTCATAATTGTGCAAACGGAAGATCTTGTCAACCTTCAATGCCCATGAAAGGTACTCTTTGGGATCGTTGCTTCGGTTGAACTTGGGCATGGTGAACTTGATCTTGCCACAGCGTTGCTCTTCATTGTGTTGGGGTCGGGGATGATGACGCCCATGTTGTTGGTGATTGTTCAACTCGTGGTGCTCTTGGCACGGAGGGTTGTCATTGTCTGTTGTTCTTGTCATGGAGGATCTCCAATGTCTTCATGCTCTAGATTGACTTGTTGTTCTTGGCGAGCTTGTGGATGAGCTTGTCGAGCTCGAGGAGGAACTTGACGATGCACGCGATCTTGAAATCTTCGTTCTTGAATTTCTTCGCGAAGTGCTTCCTCTTGTTCACGGGCTTGCCGGCTTCGGTCGGCTACGGCTCGACTTGAATCACGTAGAGCTTGTTGCGCCGCAAGTGCTTGAGCATCACGGAGTTGTTGTTCTTGAAGTTGTGCCTCGGCATCTTGAGCATTTTGGTGTAGACGCGCTCGCACTTCCTCTTCATGTTGTCTTTGTCGTTGCTGTTCTCGTGCTAGTGCAAAGGCCTCTTGAGTTTGATGTTGTCGGCGCTCTTGAGAGTCGGTGTCGCGTAGGGGATTGAGGCTTGCTTGACGATCATTGCGCGCGGCTCAGCGAAGAGTGTTTGATGTCAGTGTACTTGAGCCGGAGAGGGTGAAGTCAGAGTGCCGGCTTGAACGGCTCCTTCTTGAAGTGGAAGACGAGCGGTTGAGCAACGAAGCATGAATTTCGTCCATCCTTGCGTCATTCTCTTGCTTTTGATCGTCAAGCTTGTGGTCGAAGTAGTCCCTTGTACGTTGCTCGGAAAGTCACAAGTCGGCGGCAAGGTTGTCGATGCGTTCACTCATAGCTTGTTGCTCTTGATGCAAAGCACGTTGTGCACCAAAGAGGTGACTCTTGGTGACGAAGGAGTTCATGTTGTCGTCTTGCTCCATGAAGAGTGGGTTGGTAGAAGTACTTGGCCTATCCATCATTCCAAGACAAATGTGAGTGGTAGAAAGAGAAGAACGAGTACCAAATGTACCTTGACCGAAGTTGATAGTGGATCGAGGATCACTCCAATGTAGGACAAGGAAATAGCACAATTGGTACTAGCTCTTGTCGGTTTCTCACACCTACACAAGTAAAAGCTTTTGATGGAGCTTGGTTAGGATGGTGGCACAAAATTTGATGCAATTGTAAGTGAGCTTCAATAATGTTGGGAAAGATTCGCAAGATGCAATGTAACAAGTAGACCAAGCATATAAGGTACACGGAAACACACACGCAAAAAGATAAGTGGGGTTGTGCAACCAAGGGTGAGCCAAAATGTGGAATCCACAAAAATGCTCTTGTTGCACAACACTAGAGAGACGCTAGCACGATTGCACAATAGGCGGATACAAGAACTTGTGCACAACCTACTTAGCAAAAATGCAACGACTTCTATCCCAATTATGATCTATGCAAGGTGTTGCTATGATATGATCCAAGATGATCGAGTATGACAATCTTAATGTTGTAAGATGCTATGGTACTTGCCTAAAAGCTCTTTGCATATCTTTTCTCTTTGCTTAAAATCTTGTTTGGCTCTTTGATGTTTGAGCTCTTTTCTCATGCAATTCTTGACGAACCAAGATAGCAAATGAGTGGTGTCAAAATGGTGGCACGAATACCAAGGTGTAGTCGAGGTGGTCATTGTTGATGACAATGTAGGACGGCAGTGATAATGTAGGACGCGTTCGTGGTGAAGATGAGCGGCGGTGATGTCGATGTCGAACCGTACCTAGATAGCCGAAACAAAAAAGGATACGCTACCGCAACTCAAATTCTCAAACCTCAAAGTAGCAAAAGTGTCGGAGAGCGAAACTGTCCAAAATGGTTGGGCTATGCGGAAGTGGTGGAGGTATGCGGAAGTATAAGTGGTCTATGGTGGGCACCGGACCAAAATTTGGTGAAAAATGGACGGAAAATGGGGCGGTGGATGGAGATGTTGCTGCCAGGGGTCGGATGTCTGGGTGTAAGGCCGGATGTCCGGGGGGCGGATGTCCGGACTTGTCGGGCCGGATGTCCGGGCTCTGGATCCGAGGATGAACACCGCGTGGAGAGGTCAAATCCGGGCAAAAATCGGAGGAATATGTGGATGGAAATTGGGGGAAAATGGATGGGAAGCTAGATCCACTCAAAACAAAGCAAATCCACGGATCCAAACCAACAAAATCTCAACACACCAACAAATCACAAAAAAAATTAGGGGCTATTTTTGGTGGGGAATTTTCAAATTAGGATGAAAAACTACCAAAGCAAGGCTAGAAACACAATGGGGAGGCTCCGAAATCGTGATCAACCTGGCTTTGATACCAAGATGATGTAGGGTAGAACCCTAATCGGCCGATCTTTCATGAAAGGAGCGGATCCCGTGAAGAACATGAGGAACATGAGGGTGAAAACAAGGGGAAACACGAGAGAATCACTCAACCAACAAGAAATAGTCACACATGTGCTAGATCCTCGAGTACATAAAGTAAGATACACGATCTATGATCAACTAGGGATGATACACGGTAACCGGTCTTCTCCGTGAGGAGGTCTTGAAGTTCTTCTCCAAAAGGAGGTCTTGAATCCAAAGGGATCTTCTCCGTAGAGACCGCGGTCTCTCTCGTGGAGCAGATCCGATGTGGATGAGCAATGCTCTATATCTAAAATGTGATAAACCAATGCTAACCCTAGAAAGTTGGGAGAGAAGGAGTATATATAGTCTAGGGGGAGAAGGGATACATGGGCCTAGACCCTTCACTATGCCCAAACAGGGGAGGCCGGATGTCCGGGCTTTCAGGCGACGCCGAATATCCGGACTGGGGGGCTGGATGCCCGGGCTGGAGTGGTGGCATTTGTTGCTCTCGGGTTCGGAGGGGCCGAATTTCCAGGCTGGTGGTCGGATGTCCGGGGGCTCGTGAGAGGCCGGATGTCCTGGTTGTTGAGGCCGGATGTCCGGGGCCTGTAGCTTCTAGCGGCTGTGCTGCTGTAGTGGTTGACGCTCCAGGGGTCGGATGTCCGGGGCCTTGGCCGGATGTCTGGGGCCTGGGAGATGCTCTTGGCTCCTTCCATTGGTTCTCCTCATCCGTGGACTTGGGAACTTGTACATCTTCATGTGCATCTTCGCGAGGGTCCTCTTGGTGCCTAATCATGCACAACACCTTGGACTTAGGTAGTAGCCATGTCTCATGCATAGAGAGTGGAAGTTCGAAGAGGAGTGAGTTCACCTTATCTTCGATAGCCTTGGCTCGGGCTCGTGTCATTGGTCCAAGTGGTGTCGTTGGAGGTGTAGGTGCATCCATGGGGATGATCTTGGGATGCTCCGCATCATCACTTGTAGTTGGACGAAGAGGAAGACATGGTGCAATCCAAGTACTCGAAGGTGTCGCCGGAGTGGTATACATGCAAAAAGAGCAAACGCAAACGACACTCAGAAATACAATGGTTAGCGCACACAAAGTGTCCATCAAATAAGAAAGAGTCCCTGTGACAAGATTGACCATAACAAGGTGCGTGAAGCTTATCCAAAAGATATGGAATGGTATGCAAAGCATTCATGGGAGAAAAAGCATTCATGGTGCACACAAATGTATTGTGAATGTGATCAATGCAACCACGGTGCAAAATGATGTCGTAGAGAGACGGTGTATCAATAGCATGAATATGGAAATGGATGCTTAATATGAGTATGTGATCATGTAATGGATGATGAGCAATATGATCATGATGTATATATATGTCATCAAGGAAGATCACAACAAATTTGCTATGAAAGTGCACAAGCTCATATATCATGGGTGACATGGGAATACAAGATGCAACAACGCAATCATGATGTGAGTCAATCCATGCATAAGATGCAAATTTTTCATGTGTATGATATGTCCATCAAGCATGACATGTGTGAGCATAATCAACAAATATGGTGGTGTTGGAGTACCAATGCTCGATGTCGTGGCATGAGTGGAGGTTCGAAGGTGCATCCAATAAGTCCAAGCGCTCCTCAACTTGAAGGTCCATCGAGCCAATCTCCAATGTCGCTCCTCCGTTCGCGAGATGTATCATGTAGAGAACAAGAAGGAGACAACAATGAAAGAATGACCCATCCAATATGCTTATTTGAAGATGGCTCAAAGGGAAGGAGGTCACCTTTAGAAATGTCCCAAGGATGTTGGAGTTGTACATCTTGTATGCCTTCACATAACCAATATGTCTCGTGATGGTACCACCTTGTAAATCCTTCAAAAGGAAAGAACGTGACAAACACTCGCAAAAACAAATGAGGTTAGAAGAAATGCAAAACCTATCATTCGGGTGGTAAGATACCCAAGAAGTGTATGCATCATGCTCATCATAAGAAAGGACAAGGGAGCATTTCATAGTATGGAGGCATATGATGTGAGAACAACCAAATACCATAGGCTCAAGTAAACAAGCATGCATCACAAGTAAGGTGTCCGAGTCTCCAAGATCAATAAGCATAGATGCAATAATTGGAGGCAAGCGACAATGAACAAGATGTATCATGTGAGAGGCACGAGCATATATGTCATCAACCCAAGAATTCAAGTAAGAGTTGAACATGGGTGATGCGACAAAGCAAGCAATCATAGCAATCAAGTAGGGCAAGCTAGTAGTGGGAAGATGCAACATACTAGAAGGAATCATGGCAATCATGTCATGTGTGCAAATGGTGGGCATGAATAATGCACAAGACATATCACATGAGCAAAATAGCATCAATAGCATGAGGCACATGATAAAGATGGAAAAAGTAACAAGGATCTCCACCAAGCATGCAAATACACATAGGAGTAGCATAATGGTGAATCATGGGTAGATGCAAGCAAGGGTCACAATTGCATGGCAAAGGCATAGAAGCAAGCATAACATGCAAAGTGAACATGGTAAAATGAGCAAGAGAGCGGTATATAGCCCATAGCCGTGTGAGAGCCAAGTGTGAGAGATGTGCGTAGTCATTGCGCAAAGAGAGCAGCGGGAAGGATAGTTCACGAGATCCCAAGTCATCTTTGCTCTCAAGAGCTCATTTCGTCAACTATTGGGATTGAGAGGTTGATGAGTATACGGGAGTACCTACAGAAAACAAAGACAAAGGGAAAATTGTGTGTGCATGGTATATGTACACATCATCCATCATGATGTACACGTGCTTGTGTTGGTTAGCAAAAAATATCCTATGCTCAAATAAATGTGATGCATGATAGAGAAACATGTCATCCATCATGATAGGTTTGTTGTTATGTATAGCATAATGGAGACCCAAATTGTGTAATGCATCATGGGAAATATGTAGAGCATTGTTATTCATGGAATGCATATGGTGCAAAAATTATGGGAATCATGCAAAGTATGGAATGCATCAAAATCTCCTAATATGTATGAGGAAATTATGGGGGTCTCCTCATGAGCATTAATGGAAACATCACATGGAGAATACTGACAACATCCAAAACAATGCATATTTGTAACAATGTGATCATGGCATGGCATAGTAGATGAATTGCGCAAATCGTGTAAAGGAAGCATGGCAATATCATCACATGAAAAACAAAAGCCAATGACCATCATCTCGTCATCTATGCCATAAGTGCAAATGGGATTTATTGTAACGGGGCATGCATAGTTATTATGTTGAGATTGAAATGATGCGATATGGGAGATCTCACTCATAGCATATGACAAGTTCAATGGATTGTCAAACATGATGTGACCAATAGAATTTTCACATGATATCCTATGGAGCATAGCATCACAACTAGACAACTCAACATGCTCATCATCATATTTATCATAAATAGGTAAGTCATGACATGAAGAAGTCGCGCTAGCATGAAGCATGGTGTCGGTGTCAAAACCGGCGGATCTCGGGTAGGGGGTCCCGAACTGTGCATCAAGGCCAGATGGTAACAGGAGACAAGGGACACGATGTTTTTACCCAGGTTCGGGCCCTCTCGATGGAGGTAATACCCTACTCCTGCTTGATTAATATTGATGATATGGGTAGTACAAGAGTAGATCTACCACGAGATCAAGGAGGCTAAACCCTAGAAGCTAGCCTATGGTATGATTGTTGTATATGGAGTTGATTCTGTCCTACGGACTACAACCCTCCGGTTTATATAGACACCGGATAGGGTTAGGGTTACACAGAGTCGGTTACAATGGTAGGAGATCTTGAATATCCGCATCGCCAAGCTTGCCTTCCACGCCAAGGAAAGTCCCATCTGGACACGGGACGAAGTCTTCAATCTTGTATCTTCATAGTCCAGGAGTCCGGCTGAAGGTATAGTCCGGCTACCCGAACACCCCCTAATCCAGGACTCGCTCAGTAGCCCCTGAACCAGGCTTCAATGACGACGAGTCCGGCGCGCAAATTGTCTTCGGCATTGCAAGGCGGGTTCCTCCTCCAAGTCCTTCATAGAAGATCGTAAACACCAAGAGTAGTGTCCGGCTCTGCAAAATAAGCTTCCACATATTGCCATAGAGAGAATAATATTAACCCAAATCAAATCTGCTGACGTATTCCGCAGTGCGTCAACACACTACAGCCAAGTCCTTTACTCGAATCGTTTTTACTTTTCCACCTCAGCGTTGTTTTGCGAGGCGGTTTCCTTGGCACGTCTTGTCAAAGCAGAGATCGTGTACCCCCCTTTTACGGGATTCTCATCAATACGGACGTGGGTAACCCAACCGCGCCACTTATCACGGCGCTTGGGAGGCAAGCGAATTTTACTAGGCAGGTGGGGACGCACAACCGCATCCACCCATATAAGGGGACAAGGATCCACCTTTTTACCTACGCCTTCTTCCTCCCTTGCCTACCCATCTCCTGCGCACCCGAGCTCCAGCGCCCCAGCCCGCACTTCCCACCTCAACCTTCTCCAGCAATGTCCGGAGTGGGAGGCAAGTGGATGGTCTCCTTCGTCATGGAGGGCAAAATTAAGAAGCTAAGGAAGGCCGGTTATCTGTCCAAGGACATCGCGCACCGGCTTCCCGAAGATGGGCAGCTTATCCCCACCCCAAAGCCCCATGAGAGGGTAGTATTTCTCCCCCACTTCCTCCGCGGACTGGGTTTTCCACTCCACCCATTTGTCCGGGGGCTCATGTTCTACTACGGCCTGGATTTCCACGATCTGGCTCCGAACTTCATCCTCAACATCTCGGCGTTTATCATCATGTGCGAGGCTTTTCTCCGCGTCCGCCCCCATTTCGGCCTCTGGCTCAAGACCTTTAACGTCAAGCCCAAGGTGGTGTGCGGCAGCCTAGCGGAGTGTGGAGGTGCCATGGCGGGCAAGATGGCCAACGTCCTATGGTTCGAGGGCTCTTTCGTGGAGACCCTAAAGGGATGGCAAGCCGGGTGGTTTTATATCACCGAGCCGCGCGATCCGGAATGGACCGCAGCCCCCGAGTTCCGATCCGGACCCCCCACGCGGCTTATGTCCTGGAAAGAGACGGGCCTGTCATGGGGTGACGAAAAAGAGGTGACCGGATTGCAAACATGCATCCAGTCCCTGGTGAACAAGCCAGTTCAGTTTGTTAATATAATCCAGGTTATGCTCATCCGCCGGATCCTCCCGTGCCAACAACAGGATTTTAATCTGTGGGAGTTCGACCTGGCGCAGCATCAAACCCTCAGCAGGCTCTTCGACACGACGTACGAAGACGCCTGGAAGATGCTATTCAAGGGCGCCGAGGCTCCCGCATCCGCTTCCGAGGACCGCGGATACAGCTCGCAGCGTCACGCTAGCAAGGTATGCCATCTACACCTTTTACAGGATGTTAAGCTTTTTTCATAGTTTGACTCTATGCGGGATCTAAACTCCCTTACCTTTGGCAGGCTTGGCGTGCGATAGCCGAACCGATTAACTGTCCGGCTCCGCTGCCCGAAGACCCAGCCCCAGCTTTACTAGTGAAGCTACTGGCTACGGCGCCTTATGTGGTGCCGGAGAAGAAGGCCAAGAAGAAGAAGACCACGGGGAATCGAAAGAGTGCCCGCAATGTGGTGGTGTCGGACTCGTCATCTGATGAGTCCGAGAAGCCCTCCTCCCGCAAAAACGAGGAGGAGGAAGAAGAAAACTCTCCCCCCCATCGGAGGGAGGAGAGAAGAGGGAGGCCGCCCCAACGGGGGAGGCCGAGGGGTCTAGGAAAAGCAAGACCCCTCCGCCGGACTACGCCCCCAATGCCGAAGAGGGCAAAGAGGAGTGGCCAAACAGGGCCAAGCGTCCGGCGAAATTGTAAGTTCGGATATCAGAGTAACTCATGATGTTCCTTTGTTGCACAGCTTTCCCTAATGTCGAATGTAATTATGCAGTCCGCCCCGGGCCGAATTCGACGAATCGTCGGGCAGCTCCCTGGACTCATCGGACGTGAACTCAGTTCCTCCCGCTCTCTCCCCCCGCACTGCAGACGACGCCAAAGTGGCGTTGTGACAAGCTCTGGGGCAGGAGGTGGTGGTCCCGGAGGAGCCGCAAGGCAACCTCCCGGACTCCAGGAGTGAAGGGGATAAGGCTCCCAGGGCTCTCAGTCCGGCTTTCTGCCGGACACCGCGTTGGAATCTTCCACAGTTCCGGACTGCGGTAGGCGAACTCCTTCCAAGAGGAGCAAGCCTTCTAAGCCGGCGGCCTCCGTCCAACCGGAGGTGCCGGACAATCTGCTGGAGGTGCTTGACGATGCCTCCATCGACGAGGGGCACCGTACTATTATGAGTACGGTGATCCAGAAGGTTCAGTCCGCCAAGAGCGGACTGACTGAAGCTTGCTCTAGCCTTCTAACAGGCTTTGAGGTAAGTAAAAATATGTAAAAATATTACCGCATAGACAGTAGCCCCTGATGCTCTGTTTGGTGTTCGGAAAGAAAAGTCGAATAGAGGATATATTAAATACCACAGGAGTCTAACAAAAAAGAGTCAATATGCGTATGCAGGCTTCGCTGCTATCCACTGCCGCACTGACTGCGGAGGTGGGTGTCCTGAAGCAGGACCTCGAGCGGACCGAGCAAGAGCTCGGCTTTGCCAAGCGGCGGATCGAAGAGAAAGAAGGTAAGAAATACCTTACAGAAAAAGTGCATATAGAAAGGCTTGATTGCAAAAAAAGTAACAGGATTGTACTGCTTATTGTAGGGGCCACGACTGAGGTGGCAACCCTTAAGCAGGCGCTGTCTGCGGCCAAAAAGAAAATGGCCGCAGAGCGCACCGAGCGAGAGAAACTTGAGGTCCAGGTCGACGAGGTGCAGCAGGAGCTTCAGGCTCTCATGAAAAAACATGAGAGTTTGGAGCTTGAGTCCAAGACGCAAGCGTCCGAGCTCACGGCGGCCCTTGAGACTGCCAAGTCTTCCAAGGCCGAAGCCCAAAAGGCCCTCCAGGAGTTGGAGGAGATGAAAAAGATAGCGGCGGGTAAGGCATTCTATATGCAAAGTAGACATATAAAAGTAAACTACTTGTTACTTACCCGAATCCGGAGCTCTCTAGGGGCATTCGTAGATCTTCCCCGCAGCGTATCCGATGCCGCCGCATTCTACCGAGCCAAGGAAGGCAGCTCGACAGAGAAGGTGTTCTGGTCTCAGTATGCTGAGGCCGGACACCCTGTGCCCTTGAGCGACCAGCTGAAATAGCTGGTCGAACTCGACAAGGCGGCCGAATAGGCCATGAAGGGCTTTATAGTTCGGCTATGGCCCGGAGAGGCCTTGCCTGGGAGCTACTTCAGGCTGGTGCGGCGACTGGTGGAGGCCTGTCCAAGGCTCGAGGTTGTTAAGCGCTCCGTCTGCACCGAAGGTGCTCGTAGGGCCCTTGCCCGTGCAAAGGTGCACTGGGGTAAGCTGGACGGTGAGAAGCTTGTGAGGGACGGGCCGCCTCCGGGGAAGGAGCATCGCTGGCCCGAGAACTATTACAAGGATGTTCTTGCTGGTGCCCGCCTTGTGGCGGATGAATGTACTAAGGATGTAATTTTTGAATGAACTCACTCGTGTTATCCTGTGCGCTGAAAACTTGTTCATATGCGCTAAGCAATGCTTATTGAATTTAAAATATTACTTTCTGTGCGGCCGTTTATCAAAAATTCAGAGATGGCCAGTCGTCGGCTTTTGCCCCCGTGCCACTAGTGCTGGGGTGTTCGGGATAAACCTGAGCGCTCTTTTTCCCATAGTTGGGTCCTTCGAGGGAGGCGCTCAGCACAACGAACCAGGCAATCGGACTATAATGCTTGAACACTCTCACTTAGCCATAGAACTCTATAATTTTAAATTTCGGCAAAGCCCCTAGTTCAGAAGACCGAGTTCGGGGTGCTATCCACGCCTTGGCCGGACAAAGCCAGCTCCTCGCTCGAAGCGGCATAAGCCTTTAGGGACTCGAAAAACCTCTCGAACAGCGACCGGTCTCTCGCCACATCATGACAGTCAGTTTTAGCTTTCTCCACTGAGGTGCTTAACCCAGCTCAACCAGGGCACAATCGCAGTGGTTCTCCTAGTGCTACCTTAGCCGATAGAGCGGAATGTAAGGCACCAAAACATAGGAGCCAGGCAAACCCAACTATTGACCCAAATCATGATCCGGAGCCGATGCCTATAGTGCTATAAGTTCGGGGTACCGCACTTGTGAAAGTGTACGGACTTCTCACACCATTATGAGGGGTACTGCAGCCCTTGGCGTGTTTGCCGTACCATAGTGTACGGGTGCAATCATGTCATTTGATAAACATAAATGTGAAAAGAAGACAATGCAAAAAATAGACAAGAAGCTAAGCATTGTTTATAGAGAGGCTATTTTGTTGGGGAACGTAGCAGAAATTCAAAATTTTCCTACGTGTCACCAAGATCTATCTATGGAGAGACCAGCAACGAGGGGAAGGAGAGTGCATCTACATACCCTTGTAGATCGCTAAGCGGAAGCGTTCAAGTGAACGGGGTTGATGGAGTCGTACTCGTCGTGATTCAAATCACCGATGATCAAGTGCCGAACGCAGGGCACCTCCGCGTTCAACACACGTACAGCCCGGTGACGTCTCCCACGTCTTGATCCAGCAAGGAGAGAGGGAGAGGTTGAGCAAGACTCCATCCAGCAGCAGCACAATGGCGTGGTGGTGGTGGAGGAGCATGGCTATCCTGTAGGGCTTCGCCAAGCACCACAGAAGAGGAGGAAGAAGAGATGCAGGGCTGCACCAACGAGAGATCGAATCACGTGTGTTATGGGCAGCCCCTAGGCCTCATATATATGGGGAAGGGGAGGAGGCTGTGCCCCCTCTAGGGTTCCCACCCCTAGAGGGGCGGCAGCCCTAGATGGGTCTTGGGTGGCGGCCAAGAGAGGGGAGAGGGGGAGGCGCCCCTAGGGTGGGCCTTAAGGCCCATCTGGACCTAGGGTTTGCCCCCTCCCACTCTCCCTGCGCCTTGGGCCTTGGTGGGAGGCGCACCAGCCCACTAAGGGGCTGGTCCCTCACCACTCTTGGCCCACGCAACCTTCTGGGGTTGGTGGCCCCACTTGGTGGACCCCCGGGACCCTCCCGGTGGTCCCGGTATGTTACCAATAAACCCCGAAACTCTTCCGGTGACCAAAATAGGACTTCCCATATATAAATCTTTACCTCCGGACCATTCCGGAACTCCTCGTGACATCCGAGATCTCATCCGGGACTCCGAACAACATTCGGTAACCACATACAAGCTTCCTTTATAACCCTAGCATCATCGAACCTTAAGTGTGTAGACCCTACGGGTTCGGGAGACATGCAGACATGACCGAGACGTTCTCCGGTCAATAACCAACAGCGAGATCTGGATACCCATGTTGGCTCCCACATGTTCCACGATGATCTCATCGGATGAACCACGATGTCAAGGACTTAATCAATCCCGTATTCAATTCCCTTTGTCTAGCGGTACGATACTTGCCCGAGATTTGATCGTCGGTATCCTGATACCTTGTTCAATCTCGTTACCGGCAAGTCTCTTTACTCGTTCCGTAACACATCATCCCGTGATCAACTCCTTGATCACATTGTGCACATTATGATGATGTCCTACTGAGTGGGCCCAGAGATACCTCTCCGTTTACACGGAGTGACAAATCCCAGTCTCAATTCGTGCCAACCCAACAGACACTTTCGGAGATACCTGTAGTGCACCTTTATAGTCACCCAGTTACATTGTGACGTTTGGTACACCCAAAGCACTCCTATGGTATCCGGGAGTTGCACAATCTCATGGTCTAAGGAAATGATACTTGACATTAGAAAAGCTTTAGCATACGAACTACATGATCTTGTGCTAGGCTTAGGATTGGGTCTTGTCCATCACATCATTCTCCTAATGATGTGATCCCGTTATCAACGACATCCAATGTCCATGGTTAGGAAACCATAACCATCTATTGATCAACGAGCTAGTCAACTAGAGGCTCACTAGGGACATGGTGTTGTCTATGTATCCACACATGTATCTGAGTTTCCTATCAATACAATTATAGCATGGATAATGAACGATTATCATGAACAAGGAAATATAATAATAATCAATTTATTATTGCCTCTACGGCATATTTCCAATAGTCTCCCACTTGCACTAGAGTCAATAATCTAGTTCACATCGCCATGTGATTAACACTCACAGGTCACATCGCCATGTGACTAACACCCAAAGAGTTCTGGGTTTGATCATGTTGCTAGTGAGAGAGGTTTTAGTCAACGGGTCTGAACCTTTCAGATCCGTGTGTGCTTCACAAATCTCTATGTCATCTCCTAGATGCATCTACCACGTTCTATTTGGAGATATTCCAAATAACTGTTCTACTATACGAATCCAGTTTACTACTCAGAATAATCTGGATTAGTGTCAAAGTTTGCATCGGTGTAACCCTTTACGACGAACTCTTTTACCACCTCCATAATGGAGAAAATTCCTTAGTCCACTAGTTACTAAGGATAACTTTGACCACTGTCCTGTGATCCGTTCTTGGATCACTCTTGTACCCCTTGACTGACTCATGGCAAGGCACACTTCAGGTGCGGCACACAGCATAGCATACTATAGAGCCTATGTCTTAAGCATAGGGGACGACCTTCGTCCTTTCTCTCTATTCTGCCGTGGTCGAGCTTTAAGTCTTAACTTCATACCTTACAACTCAGGCAAGAACTCCTTCTTTGACTGATCCATCTTGAACAACTTCAAGATCATGTCTAGGTATGTGCTCATTTGAATGTACCGTTAAGCGTTTTGATCTATCCTTATAGATCTTGATGCTCAATGCTCAAGTAGCTTAATCCAGGTTTTCCATTGAAAACACTTTCCAAATAACCCTATATGCTTTCCAGAAATTCTATGTCATTTCCGATCAACAATATGTTAAAACATATACTCATCAGAATTCTATAGTGCTCCCACTCACTTCTTTGGAAATACAAGTTTCTCATAAACTTTGTATAAACCCAAAATCTTTGATCATCATCAAAGCATACATTCCAACTCCGAGATGCTTACTCTAGTCCTTAGAAGGATAGCTGGAGCTTTGCACACTTGTTAGCATCTTTCAGGATTGACAAAACCTTCCGATTGTATCACATACAACCTTTCCTCAAGAAAATCGTCGAGGAAACGATGTTTTGACATCCTATCTGCAAGATTTCATAAATAATGCAGTAATCGCTAATATAATTCCAACAGACTCTTAGCATCGCTATGAGTGAGAAAGTCTCATCATAGTCAACTCCTTGAACTTGTCGAAAAACATCTTAACGACAAGTCGAGCTTTCTTAATGGTGACATTTACCATCATTGTCCGTCTTCCTTTTAAAATCCATCTGTACCTAACAGCCTTACGACCATCAAGTAGTTCTTCCAAAGTCTACACTTTGTTTTCACACATGGATCCTATCTCGGATTTTATGGCGTCGAGCCATTTATCGGAATCCAGGCCCACCATCGCTTCTCCATAGCTCGTAGGTTCATTGTTTTCTAGCAACATGACTTCCAAGACAGGATTACGTACCACTCTGAAGTAGTACGCATCCTTGTCATCCCATGAGGTTTGGGAGTGACTTGATCCGAAGTCTCATGATCAATATCATAAGCTTCCACTTCAATTGGTGTAGGTGCCACAGGAACAACTCTTTGTGCCCTGCTATACACTAGTTGAAGTGACGGTTCAATAACCTCATCAAGTCTCCACCATCCTCCCACTCAATTCTTTCGAGAGAAACTTTTCCTCGAGAAAGGACCCGATTCTAGAAACAATCCCTTATTGCTTTCGGATCTGAGACAGGAGGTATACCCAACTGTTTTGGTTGTCCTATGAAGATGCATTTATCCGCTTTGGGTTCGAGCTTATCAGCCTGAAACTTTTTCACATAAGCATCGCAGCCCCAAACTTCTAAGAAATGACAGCTTAGGTTTCTCTAAACCATAGTTCATACGGTGTCATCTCATCGGAATTACGTGGTGCCCTATTTAAAGTGAATGTGGTTGTCTTTAATGCCTAACCCATAAACTATCGTGGTAATTCGATAAGAGACATCATGGTATGCATCATATCCAATAGGGTGCAGTTATGATGTTCGGACACACCATCACACTATGGTGTTCCGGGCTGTATTAGTTGTGAAACAATTTCCACAATGTCTTAATTCTGTGCCAAACTCGTAATTCAGATATTCATCTCTATGATCATATCATAGATCTTTTATCCTCTTGTCACGACGATCTTTCAACTTCACCCTGAAATTACTTGAATCTTTCAATAATTCAGACTCGTGATTCATCAAGTAAATATACTCAACATCTACTCAAATCATCTGTGAAGTAAGAACATAACGATGTCCACTACATGCCTCAGCACTTATTGGACTGCACACATCAAAATGTATTACTTCCAACAAGTTGCTTTCTAGTTCCATTTTACTGAAAAACGAGGCTTTCAGTCATCTTGCCCATGTGGTATGATTTGCATGTCTCAAGTGATTCAAAATCAAGTGAGTCCAAACGGTCCATTTGCATGGAGTCATGCATATACACCAATAGACATGGTTCGCATGTCTCAAACTTTTCAAAAATGAGTGAGCCCAAAGATCCATCAACATGGAGCTTCTTCATGCGTTTTATACCGATATGACTTACGTGGCAGTGCCACAAGTAGGTGGTACTGTCATTACTATCTTTTGGCATGAACATGTGTATCACTACGATCGAGATTCAATAAACCATTCATTCTAGGTGTAAGACCATTTGAAGGTATTATTCAAATAAACAGAGTAACCATTATTCTCCTTAAATGAATAACCGTGTTGTGACAGACGTAATCCAATCATGTCTATGCTCAACGCAAACACCAAATAACAATTATTTAGGTTTAACACCAATCTCGATGGTAGAGGGAGCGTGCGATGCTTGATCATATCAACATTGGAAACACTTCCAACACATATCGTCAGCTCACCTTTAGCTAGTCTCCGTTTATTCTGTAGCTTTTATTTCGAGTTACTAACACTTAGCAACCGAACCGGTATCTAATACCCTAGTGCTACTAGGAGTACTAGTAAAGTACACATCAACACAATGTATATCCAATATACTTCTATCGACCTTGCCAGCCTTCTAATCTACCAAGTATCTAGGGTAATTCTGCTCCGGTGGCTGTTCCCCTTATTACAGAAGCACTTAGTCTCGGGTTTGGGTTCAACCTTGGGTTTCTTCACTAGAGCAGCAACTGATTTGCTATTTCATGAAGTATCCCTTCTTGCCCTTGCCCTTCTTGAAACTAGTGGTTTCATCAACCATCAACAATTGATGCTCCTTCTTGATTTCTACTTTCGTGGTGTCAAACATCACGAATATCTCAAGGATCATCATATATGTCCCTGATATATTATAGTTCATCATGAAGCTCTAGCAGCTTGGTGGTAATGACTTCGGAGAAACATCACTATCTTATCTGGAAGATTAACTCCCACTCGATTCAAATGATTGTTGTACTCAGACAATCTGAGCACAAGCTCAACAATTGAGCTTTTCTCCCTTAGTTTGCAGGCTAAGAAAATTGTCAGAGGTCTTATACCTCTTGACGTGGGCTCGAGCTTGAAATCCCAATTTCAGCCCTCAAAACAGCTCATATGTTTTGCGACGTTTCCAAAACGTCTTTGGTGCCTCAACTCTATATCGTTTAACTGAACTATCATGTAGTTATCAAAACGTGTATGTCATATGTTCGCAACATCCACAGACAACGTTCGAGGTTCAGCACACTGAGCGGTGCATTAAGGACATAAGCCTTCTAAGAAGCAATGAGGACAATCCTCAGTCTACGGACCTAGTCTGCATAATTGCTACTAACAACTTTCAACTAAATTTTTCTCTAGGAACATATCTAAACAGTAGAACTAAAGCGCGAGCTACGACATAATTTGCAAAATCCTTTTGACTATGTTCAGGATAATTAAGTTCATCTTATGAACTCCCACTTAGATAGACATCCCTCTAGTCATCTAAGTGATTACATGATCCGAGTCAACTAGGCCGTGTCCGATCATCACGTGAGACGGACTAGTCAACATCGGTGAACATCTTCATGTTGATCGTATTTGCCATACGACTCATGCTTGACCTTTTGGTCTTCTGTGTTCCGAGGCCATGTCTGTACATGCTAGGCTCGTCAAGTTAACCTAAGTGTTTTGCATGTGTTCCGAGGCCATGTCTGTACATGCTAGGCTCGTCAACACCCGTTGTATATGAACGTATGAATCTAACACCCGATCATCACGTGGTGCTTCGAAACTACGAACTGTCGCAACGGTGCACAGTTAGGGGGAACACTTTCTTGAAATTTTAATGAGGGGTCATCTTATTTACTACCGTCGTTCTAAGCAAATAAGATGTATAAACATGATAAACATCACATGCAATCAAATAGTGACATGATATGGCCAATATCATATTGCTCCTTTTGATCTCCATCTTCGGGGCTCCATGATCATCATCGTCACTGGCATGACACCATGATCTCCATCATCATGATCTCCATCATCGTGTCTTCATGAAGTTGTCACGTCATCTATTACTTCTACTACTACAGCTAACGGTTAGCAATAAAAGTAAAGTAATTACATGACGTTTAAGTTGACACGTAGGTCATAAATAAATAAAGACAACTCTTATGGCTCCTGCCGGTTGTCATATTCATCGACATGCAAGTCGTGATTCCTATTACAAGAACATGATCAATCTCATACATCACATATATCATTCATCACATCCTTTGGCCATATCACATCACATAGCATACCCTGCAAAAACAAGTTAGACGTCCTCTAATTGTTGTTTGCATGTTTTACGTGGCTGCTATGGGTTTCTAGCAAGAACGTTTCTTACCTACACAAAGACCACAACGTGATATGCCAATTGCTATTTACCCTTCATAAGGACCCTTTTCATCGAATCCGATCCGACTAAAGTGGGAGAGACAGACACCCGCTAGCTACCTTATGCAACTAGTGCATGTCAGTCGGTGGAACCAGTCTCACGTAAGAGTACGTGTAAGGTCGGTCCGGGCCGCTTCATCCCACGATGCCGCCGAATCAAGATAAGACTAGTAACGGCAAGCATATTGTCACATCCCTGGTCCTGTTATGCACTAGGCTAGACCTCATGTGAGTATCATGTTTTAATTCAAATGAAATTTGAATTGAGGAATTTTCAAAGCCTCAGAAACCTTCTAAAAATGATCAACATTAAAATCTTCTCAAAGAAGCCCAAGAAAATGTTCCTCTTAGTCTCTGAAAATATTGCAAAGAGGTAAAACTCAAAACAATATTTTTGGTATCTCAGAGTTAATTATTTTGGGTCTTTGAATTAAATAAATAGCTATTTGCATTGGATATATATATTATATATAAATAATATATGTCCAATAATTACTGGAACATTTTATGTGGTTTGGTATATTTTAGTTCTAGCCACATAATTATTTTCAGGATTTTATAAAATCGTTTAGTATTTTTACTAAACCAAAACAAAACAGAACAAAATAGAAAACAATAAATAAAAGACAGAGGAGAGAAACCTTACCTGGACTCACCTCTGCAGCCCACCAGGCCCACCTGGCCAGCCCAGCCCATCTCCACCCCCCCACTGTCGTCTTCCTCCCTGCCAGGAGGACAGACACCGCGACGTCGCCGCGCGCGCCACCTCCTGCTTCCCTGGCCACCTCCTGCTTCTTCCCCGGCCCCTCCTAGCGGCGCCACGCACCTCCCTGCCTCTCTCCCTCACTCTCCCGCGTCCTCATCCTCTCCCCTGGACCTCTCTCTCTCACTCGCCCGAACGGAGCCGCCGCCACCGACGACCTCCCTCGCG
The DNA here is from genome assembly GCF_002162155.2 of Triticum dicoccoides. Classification (NCBI taxonomy): domain Eukaryota; kingdom Viridiplantae; phylum Streptophyta; class Magnoliopsida; order Poales; family Poaceae; genus Triticum; species Triticum dicoccoides. Next base: position 67,125,477 of record NC_041388.1, read on the forward strand.
GCCACCGCCACCCCCGAGCCTCTCCGACACACCCACGAGCTCCGCCTCGACCCCGCTCCTTCTCCCCACCGAGCCACAAGGCCCCGGACATGCCGCAACACCGCCCACGATGTCTTCTTCAACCTCGGGACCGCCGTCCATCTTCGTCAAATTCGTCGGCTCCGGACCGTCCCCGACCTCGCCGAGCGTCCCCTCGTCATCGCCGTGAGCCACTGACCTTCTCCCCTTACTCAGCATGCTCTCCTCCGTACCGTAGCACCGTTCCCCACGAGCACCGAAGCCACCGTCCGCCATTGCTGCTGCACGCATAGCCTCCGTGCTCCCCTGGCCTCACTGTGCTGCTCTTAGTGCTCCCCATGTCTAGCAGGTGCTGCCCAGCCTCTCCATTTGCTCACTGATGCACCGTAGCAACGCGCCCGAGCACCACCGAACACCATCGCCGCCAAAGCTCGTCGCCGGCATGAGTTCCGGCGACCCCACGACCTCCCACTTGGCCCTCTGGATGCGCGAGAGAAAGGGCCATCCCCTGGTGCCCTCAGCGCGCCAAGCTGACGCCTCTAGCGTAAGTCCGGCGTGCCCCCGCCGTGTCCTGTGGTCGCCGCCGGCTGGTCTCCGGTGGCTGACGTGGCACCGTTAGCTTAGGTGCTAATTGCGTTTAGTTAGTGTAGCGTGTCGATGACATATGGGCCCCACGCCCTTAACTAACCACGGTTTAATCCCTGTTTAGTTTAAGTTAACCACAATGGCCCCACGCGTCGGAGTTGACCTAGCTGATGTGGCCGTTGACCGGTCCCACCTGTCAGTGAGTGAAACAGCCCTGTGTCACTGACGTGTGGCCCCCACACGTCAGGTTTGACCAGCAGCAGCGTCTGTTGACCTGCTGACGTCACGGTGACGCACTGCTGACGTAGTAAATGTTTCTGGAATTTAAATAATTCTTAAATGATTTATTAATTCCAGAAAATGCCTAAAACTTCTAAAAATCATAGAAAATTAACCGTAACTCCAAATTAAATAAATTATATATGAAAAATTATCAAAAAAATTCAAGGAATCCATCTGTACCATTTTCATGCATGTTAGAACAACTTATAGGTGCTGTTTAGCACAAATCAATTAAATGGCATTTGAATAATCACATATGGAGTTTGAATTTGAATCTTGTATTCAAACCAACTTCATTTAATCTGTTGCTAGTTGCATTGGCTCAAAACACATTCATTTTGCCATGTCATGATCATGCATCATATTGTGCATTGCATTGATTGTGTTCCCTTCTGTGTTGCCGGTATTTGTCCCCTCTCGATAGACGTGATACCGATGATGTGATCGTTGACACTGATGAAGACTCAATGTTATCTTCAGAAGTGCCAGGCAAGCAAAACCCCCTTGTTCATTCCGATACAATCCTACTCTCTCGCTCCTGCTCTCTTTTAATGCATTAGGACAACACCGATTCATCTGTTACTTGCTACGGTAACTGAACCCCTTTATCCTTTGCATGACCTGTCATTGCCACAGTAAATAGATGAAACCCACTAGCATGAGTAGGAGTTGTTTGAGCCCTGTTGTGCCTACTCATTCATGCTTGTTTGTCATGCCTGCTACTGCTTAGAGTTGAGTCAGGTCTGATTCATCGGGGATGAATCAGAGGCGTGTGAACATGTCCTACTGTGTGTGAGCTAAGTGTGTGAACACGATTTGGTAAAGGTAGCGGTGAGAGGCCATGTAGGAGTACATGGTGGGTTGTCTCATTGCAGCCGTCCTCAGGAACTGAGTTCTGTGTTTGTGATCCATGATCAGTTACTACCACACATTGGGCTCCGGGCGCTCCAAGCTCTCTCGACTTATTAATCAACATGATCTCTGTCCAGGAGTTGCAACTAGTTTCTGGTGTTTGTAGGTAGTGTTAGTAGTCTACCAAGTGGCACCCAGTACAGGTGGGCTTGGGACAGACTAGGCACAGTGGCCCAGTGTACCAAGTGGCACCCGGTTGGTGGGCTTGGGAACCCTGCACACATCGTTTGGGGCCGTAAGCGACACCCCGGCCGGATCTCCTTGCGGATGGAACCCGAATAGGCGATAAACCTGGACTAGAGACTTGTTCGGTTAGTCAGGTCGTGGCCGACTCCCTCGCCCGGCTTCCGCTTGAAGGTTGCCGAGGTACATGACGTGTACAGGGCGATAAGTGGCGAAAGCGTGTGTGAAGAAGTACACCCCTGCAGGGTTATCTTTATCTATTCGAATAGCCGGATTCCTCGGATATGGAAACTTGGACCCCTTGCATAGTTCATAGACAAGTGAAAGTGGATACTCTAAAATACGCAAGATAAGCGTGAGTGCTATGGATGGCGTTCTCGTAGGGAGACGGGAGCGGATCCATAGTGGTGTATTGATATGGTGAATATGTGGACTCGTGTGCGCCACCTCAAAAGAGTTACTTGCAGTCGTAGTTTAGGATAGCCACCGAGTCAAAGCTGGCTTGCTGCAGTTAAACCCCACCATCCCCCTTGTTGAAAATGATGCATATGTAGTTAGTTCTGATGTAAGTCTTGCTGGGTACATTTGTACTCACGTTTGCCTATTTTATGTTTTTGCAGAGAGACTTCAGTCTCACTAGTAGTTCCACGTGGACTTCGACGTTTAGCTTGATACCTCAGCTACGATCTTGTGCCCTCGGCAGGATCTGATCGATAGTCAGGCTTCTCAGCCTTTTTCATTTATAGATGTCTGTACCCAGACATGATAGCTTCCACTTGTGCTTTGACTTGTATGCTCTGATTGTTGGGTCGTGAGACCCATGTTTGTAATATCTCGCTCCTCGGAGCCTATTGATTAAAATACTTGAGTTGTAGAGTCATGTTGTGATGCCATGTTGTATTTGCACATATCGAGCATATTGTGTGTATGTTATTGAAATGCTTGGTATGTGTGGGATCTGACAACCTAGTTGTTTATCCTTGGTAGCCTCTCTTACCGGGAAATGTCTCCTAGTGTTTCCACCGAGCCATGGTAGCTTGCTACTGCTCCGGGACACTTAGGCTGGTCGGCATGTGTCCTTCTTCGTTCCTGTGTCTGTCCCTTCGGGGAAATGTCACGCGATGTATACCGGAGTCCTGTTAGCCCGCTACAGCCCGGTTCACCGGAGTCCTGCTAGCCCAGTGCTACAGCCTGGATTCACTCGCTGATGACCGACACATTCGATGCTGGGTCATGGATGCCTGTCCCTGTAAGTCTGTGCCACTTTGGGTTTACGACTAGCCATGTCAGCCCGGGCTCCTTATCATATGGATGCTAGCGACACTGTCATATACGTGTGCCAAAAGGCGCAAACGGTCCCGGGCAAAGGTAATGCGACACCCGTGGGAATACCGTGCGTGAGGCCGCAAAGTGATATGAGGTGTTACATGCTAGATCGATGTGGCATTGAGTCGGGGTCCTGACAGCGTTGGTATCTGAGCTTGACTGCCTGTAGGATTACCAAGCCAACCTGGTCGAAGTTGAGTCTAGAAGTTCTTTAGTTATATAAGGGAATTGATTGTGGGATGGAACGTAAGGCTCTTTTTACTCCTTATACCTCATGGCCTTCTGATCTGAGTCATCATCTTCTCTTCTACGGGGATTAAGAACTAGGCTATCTCTTCTTTCTATCAGGATCACGTGTTACTAATCTGCAGACTTGTAGGATTGATGGTTCTAAGCTTGAGTTCAGTTTCTACTTCTGTATGTTAACTGTTGATCTCGAGACCTTGATATTGTGCTTCTGAGTGGTTATGCCACCATTTTTGTGAATGTCTCAAATCTTTTCTGAGCATTTACAGCCGTTATGCTGTCCGAGTCATTCCAGGTTTCTAAATAGTCTGATGCATTTGCAAAATCCTTTCCCTCTGGTTTCGATGTTCCTTTATGCCAGCTCAATCACACTAATTGTTGAGTTGAGGTATTCTATTGCCTTGACATTATGTTGGAGTTACTATTATGACCCTAGGTGT
>NC_041388.1:67129989-67153133 GCF_002162155.2 Triticum dicoccoides
GATTCATCTGTTACTTGCTGCGGTAGCTGAACCCCTTTATCCTTTGCATGACCTGTCATTGCCACAGTAAATAGATGAAACCCACTAGCATGAGTAGGAGTTGTTTGAGCCCTGTTGTGCCTACTCATTCATGCTTGTTTGTCATGCCTGCTATTGCTTAGAGTTGTGTCAGGTCTGATTCATCGGGAATGAATCAGAGGCGTGTGAATCTGTCCTACTGTGTGTGAGCTAAGTGTGTGAATACGATTTGGTAAAGGTAGCGGTGAGAGGCCATGTAGGAGTACATGGTGGGTTGTCTCATTGCAGCCGTCCTCAGGAACTGAGTTCTGTGTTTGTGATCCATGATTCAGCTACTACCACGCATTGGGCCCGAAACCAATGGACCCTCTCGGCTTCTTGATCACCCTTGTCCTCTGTCCAGGAGTTGCAAGTAGTTTCTGGTGTTTGTAGTATGCTGGAGGCCGTGCGCAGCGCTGACCGTAGGGGTGGGCTGTGATGCGGTAGGCACGTGGCCGGGTAAACCGGGCGCCCGTTTGGTGTCACGGAACCCTGTACACATCATTTGGGGCTGTGAGCGAAACTCCGGCCGGATCTCCTCATGGATGGAACCCGAATAGGCGATAAACCTGGACTAGAGACTTGAGTGTTTAGGCAGGCTGTGGCCGACACCCACGTTGGGCTTCCGCTTGAAGGTTGCCGAGTACATGTCGTGTAAACGGCGGTAAGTGGTGAGAGCGTGTGTGAAGAAGTACACCCCTGCAGGGTTAACATCATCTATTCGAATAGCCGTGTCCGCGGAAAAGGACTTCTGGGTTGCTTATATCAGTTCATAGACAAGTGAAAGTGGATACTCTAAAATACGCAAGATAAGCGTGAGTGCTATGGATGGCGTTCTCGTAGGGAGATGGGAGCGGTTCCATAGTGGTGTATTGATATGGTGAATATGTGGACTTGTGTGCGCCACCTCAAAAGAGTTACTTGCAGTCGTAGTTTAGGATAGCCACCGAGTCAAAGCTGGCTTGCTGCAGTTAAACCCCACCATCCCCCTTGTTGAAAATGATGCATATGTAGTTAGTTCTGATGTAAGTCTTGCTGGGTACATTTGTACTCACGTTTGCCTATTTTATGTTTTTGCAGAGAGACTTCAGTCTCACTAGTAGTTCCACGTGGACTTCGACGTTTAGCTTGATACCTCAGCTACGATCTTGTGCCCTCGGCAGGATCTGATCGATAGTCAGGCTTCTCAGCCTTTTTCATTTATAGATGTCTGTACCCAGACATGATAGCTTCCACTTGTGCTTTGACTTGTATGCTCTGATTGTTGGGTCGTGAGACCCATGTTTGTAATATCTCGCTCCTCGGAGCCTATTGATTAAAATACTTGAGTTGTAGAGTCATGTTGTGATGCCATGTTGTATTTGCACATATCGAGCATATTGTGTGTATGTTATTGAAATGCTTGGTATGTGTGGGATCTGACAACCTAGTTGTTTATCCTTGGTAGCCTCTCTTACCGGGAAATGTCTCCTAGTGTTTCCACCGAGCCATGGTAGCTTGCTACTGCTCCGGGACACTTAGGCTGGCCGGCATGTGTCCTTCTTCGTTCCTGTGTCTGTCCCTTCGGGGAAATGTCACGCGGTGAATACCGGAGTCCTGTTAGCCCGCTACAGCCCGGTTCACCGGAGTCCTGCTAGCCCAGTGCTACAGCCTGGATTCACTCGCTGATGACCGACACGTTCGATGCTGGGTCATGGATGCCTGTCCCTGTAGGTCTGTGCCGCTTTGGGTTTACGACTAGCCATGTCAGCCCGGGCTCCTTATCATATGGATGCTAGCGACACTGTCATATACGTGTGCCAAAAGGCGCAAACGGTCCCGGGCAAAGGTAAGGCGACACCCGTGGGAATACCGTGCGTGAGGCCGCAAAGTGATATGAGGTGTTACATGCTAGATCGATGTGGCATTGAGTCGGGGTCCTGACAGCGTTGGTATCAGAGCTTGACTGCCTGTAGGATTACCAAGCCAAACTGGTCGAAGTTGAGTCTAGAAAGTCTTAGTTATATAAGGGAATTGATTGTGGGATGGAACGTAAGGCTCTTTTTACTCCTTATACCTCATGCCTTCTGATCTGAGTCATCTTATCTTTCCTACGGGGATTAAGAACTAGGCTATCTCTTCTTTCTATCAGGATCACGTGTTACTAATCCGTGGACTTATAAGATTGTTGGATTAAGCTTGAGTTCAGTTCCTACTACTTCCGTATGTTAATTGTTGATCTCGAAACCTTGATATTGTGCTTCTGAGTGGTTATGCCACCATTTTTGTGAATGTCTCAAATCTTTTCTGAGCATTTACAGTCGTTATGCTGTCCGAGTCATCCCAGGTTTCTAAGTAGTCTGATGCATTTGCAAATCCTTTCTTCCCATTTCAATGTTCCCATGGGCCAGATTAACCACACTAATCAGTGAGTGGAGGTACTCCGTTACCTTGACATATATGTTGGAGATATTATTATGACCCTAGGTGTCTTAGGGGATCATCTAGTAATTTAGCCATGATTTGTGTTCCCAGTGTGATGATTCTGGCCATCATTCTCGAAAGCATCCCGTGATGTTATTAGTTAGTAGGCATTCTATTTCTGGGTTTTGAACCCGAGATTCACTCTACTTACTTCATGTTGATAGTGTTTGCTAGTTCCTTCAGGATATTAGAAACTTTGTGATAGTCCTCGAGGTTCGTGGTATTTCCTTCTTTCAAATACTATGAACCGCTTATGGCAGATGTTTATTGGATCAAAAGATCACAATTAGAGTACTCTTGAGGAGATCTCCATTCATAAATCGTGACTCTGCCAGTCCTACCTCTCTGCATGGGTTATCTGGAAGAAATGTTGATCTCGCTCGACATACTAATCTATGCATCCACAACTCAGAAAATTATATGTTCCTTTGAGTTGTCCCTCTTTAGTTGTCTACTGACCTTCGTCTATCAATTGATATCAAGGGTATGCATGCATTCGTTTATCGATGCCTATTACCCTTGTGGTCCGTCAAGCCATTCTGTCCTGAATGACTTGGAGAAACAAACTCCAGTACCTCGTCCATATCTAGGATTGGGTCAAAGTAGTTGTATTCCGCAGATCAAATGCCAATCCAGCTTTTGGTTCTGTTCTACCTTGGAGTATTACCCCCTTTATGTCAGAATTGTCATGAGAACTGCACCAACTCTCATGAATTTTGACGTAGTGATACTTCTCACCATCATTAGTCATTCCTCGGCCCTCGTGTTGATGCAACCGGAATACCGACAAATGAATTGTGATGTGTGAAATCAATACTCCCAGCAACCTCGTTGCTTGGTAGTTAAAGGACAATAATTTCATTCTTAGTGTGTTGGTTATTGAATCATCATTCTAAGATTGATCGTGCTACCTAGTCCATTCTCCTGGTTCACTCCTCGATCGATGAGTTAGGATTATTTCAAATCCTTGCTCTATTGATCATATCGCCTTGCCCTGAAAAGCAAGATTGTTCTCGAGCTTAGTAACATACCGGTGGTTCGTGATTTTCTGAATATCTTCTCAGAAGTATTACCAGGTTGTCACCTGACCGCTATGTTGAGTTCGTGATCAAGTTGGTTTATTCCTGTAAACCACCCCTTCTCCAAGAATCCGTGTTGGATACCCTGAGCTAGTTGGTTAAGCCAAACAACAACTTGGAGAGTTGGAAGATAAAAGCCTGTCTGACTTAGTTCATGTTAAGGGATATCATTCTCTGTGTGTGTGTTGAAGAAAGATGATATCTTCATTAATTGGTCCTTGTGATCAGTTGTTGGACCTATTGTCTTACCCCATCTTTGATTTGAGTATGGGCTATCATCCAATCAGACCAGAACCAACGATATTCGTAATGTTGTCTTACTCGTGGTTGATCCCTCGAGCATACACCATTATATCTTTTGGGTCTGACCAATGCTATCACTTGTTCTCTTAACTATGGAATTCCTTTTAAAAGGAAACCCATATGAATTGTTGTTGAGCCCATTGACAACATCCTTATCTCCTCCATGATTTTGTTGGACATTAAGCTAGTGTTGGAAACTTTTGAAAGCATTTTCTTCATGCTAGCTCATGAAGTATTTGTTTGATGAAAGGAGTGACTTCCTCTTATACACGTGCATTTGGTGAAAGTTGCCGCCGTGAATTTGAGAAAGTTAGTTTTGCTTCCTCTGGAATCATCCCAAGTCAGTCATGCATACGTGCGAAGTATTCTGTGGTCTGGAGATTTGCAACCTCCATTCTATATGTATATCCTAGCACACCAAGCCACTGATTGAGTTGTTCAAAGATAAAGGAGTCTGTCCAAGGTGAACTCTTTGGACTTCCACGCGTGGAGACTTCGATGTCATTAATGATGGTTCCCCCTCCTGAACTCGGTAGTGTTTTATTATAAGACTACTTTGTGGTCATGCTTGTCTTGGACAACATGTTCACATGTTTGTAGCAGAACCAGCTCATGTTTTGGAGCTTGCTATCGTAGTTCATCTCCCGAGAATCCCGCAACGTCATCTTGTCGATTTGTGTTGCAAACTTTCATTTTTCTTCCTAGACTCGATGAGTCTGGAATATCCTGACACCAACCAGATCTGAATCTCAGGCAGATATGATGGTTTGGAACATTTCCCAAGAACTATAATATCGGTCCCTCGAAAACCGGTAAAGTGGATGTCGTGGCCAACACACCCAGCCGGAAGACCTGTTATTATAATATCTTGATTGAGGAAGTTGGCCACCTCCCCATAGGGATTTCGTAGGATTTACTCCCTAGTTGCCCCTATGGATTTTGAGATCCCGAAGTCCGACCTTTTTACTTGATGTTCTAGATATCAAACCATATCTATGAATGGGTTACGCTAGCACATCAAGGAGAACATTAGAAGCGGAGTGCTAAATGTCTCTCGGTCGATCGTCCAGATTTTGTTCCTTGGCTCGCTAAGGTGAAATCTGAGAAAGTGTTATCCTCCTTTGCATCTGCATCGTCCATCGCTATTCATCATGGTAGTAAGTTGTGTTGCCAGAATCCTTGACACGGATATTGGTAAAACCTTGATGATTATGGAAATGCTCAAGTTCTTGAGAGCATGCACAAGCGTTAGGTGTTACCATCGGCACTAGCTAGGTTTGCTCTCAACTTCCTCGGTTATGCTATAACTTCTCAACAGTGGATTCACTCTCTATTGTTGGGTTCTTCCCCAGTTACCAGAATCATTCCCAGCATTTGCATTTTGTTCCCAGCTTGCACCGCCAATGTGCCATTCTACCACGGGTCTCTTCCATTTCCGGTGGTAAGCAAATTCATCCATTACGTTGTCTTCAACAAGGTAATCCACATCATCCAAGTCCGAGTATGCCATTCTACCGACCCCCTCCAAATGATCGCTCGAGAATTGCCTTAGGCTGGTTTAAAGAGTTTCAATGATCTCTGAATCAAAAGTAATTCTTTTTGCCACTTAAGGGGATATCTCTACGAGTCACCTTCCCTAAGGTGTATCGTTATGGTATCATGGCAACTCAACTCCTCGCTACGTTGACAATCGATTACCACCTTCTTAAGCGTGAAATTGTGGTCTACCTAGTGAACCTTCGTCATCTGCTTCACTTCATTCCTATGGATGTGTGCTTCGCCTCTCAGCTCGAGAGATGTTGCTATGTCTCATTCCGTGAGTTAATCCTGAGTTGTTCGACCTTCGAGAAGAACCATTCTTTTAGGATCTTTCCTTTCCTCTCGTTGTCATGTTAGTTGGAGTTCTCAGAGCAAGACTTCGAGACAAAGATGGTGATCGAATCAACGCTTTGATAAAGTGCACCCTGGATCGTGAAGATTGTGCTAGTTTGCGTTTCCCCTTCACCCTACCCTACGCTTGAATCTCGGGACGAGATTTTTGTTTAGTGGGGGTGAGTTGTCACATCCCTGGTCCTGTTATGCACTAGGCTAGACCTCATGTGAGTATCATGTTTTAATTCAAATGAAATTTGAATTGAGGAATTTTCAAAGCCTCAGAAACCTTCTAAAAATGATCAACATTAAAATCTTCTCAAAGAAGCCCAAGAAAATGTTCCTCTTAGTCTCTGAAAATATTGCAAAGAGGTAAAACTCAAAACAATATTTTTGGTATCTCAGAGTTAATTATTTTGGGTCTTTGAATTAAATAAATAGCTATTTGCATTGGATATATATATTATATATAAATAATATATGTCCAATAATTACTGGAACATTTTATGTGGTTTGGTATATTTTAGTTCTAGCCACATAATTATTTTCAGGATTTTATAAAATGGTTTAGTATTTTTACTAAACCAAAACAAAACAGAACAAAATAGAAAACAATAAATAAAAGACAGAGGAGAGAAACCTTACCTGGACTCACCTCTGCAGCCCACCAGGCCCACCTGGCCAGCCCAGCCCATCTCCACCCCCCCACTGTCGTCTTCCTCCCTGCCAGGAGGACAGACACCGCGACGTCGCCGCGCGCGCCACCTCCTGCTTCCCTGGCCACCTCCTGCTTCTTCCCCGGCCCCTCCTAGCGGCGCCACGCACCTCCCTGCCTCTCTCCCTCACTCTCCTGCGTCCTCATCCTCTCCCCTGGACCTCTCTCTCTCACTCGCCCGAACGGAGCCGCCGCCACCGACGAGCTCCCTCGCGGCCACCGCCACCCCCGAGCCTCTCCGACACACCCACGAGCTCCGCCTCGACCCCCCTCCTTCTCCCCACCGAGCCACAAGGCCCCGGACGTGCCGCAACACCGCCCACGATGTCTTCTTCAACCTCGGGACCGCCGGCCATCTTCATCAAATTCGTCGGCTCCGGACCGTCCCCGACCTCGCCGAGCGTCCCCTCGTCATCGCCGTGAGCCACTGACCTTCTCCCCTAACTCAGCATGCTCTCCTCCGTACCGTAGCGCCGTTCCCCACGAGCACCGAAGCCACCGTCCGCCATTGCTGCTGCACGCATAGCCTCCGTGCTCCCCTGGCCTCACTGTGCTGCTCTTAGTGCTCCCCATGTCTAGCAGGTGCTGCCCAGCCTCTCCATTTGCTCACTGATGCACCGTAGCGACGCGCCCGAGCACCACCGAACACCATCGCCGCCAAAGCTCGTCGCCGGCATGAGTTCCGGCGACCCCACGACCTCCCACTTGGCCCTCTGGATGCGCGAGAGCAAGGGCCATCCCCTGGTGCCCTCAGCGCGCCAAGCTGACGCCTCTAGCGTAAGTCCGGCGTGCCCCCGCCGTGTCCTGTGGTCGCCGCCGGCTGGTCTCCGGTGGCTGACGTGGCACCGTTAGCTTAGGTGCTAATTGCGTTTAGTTAGTGTCGCGTGTTGATGACATATGGGCCCCACGCCCTTAACTAACCACGGTTTAATCCCTGTTTAGTTTAAGTTAACCACAATGGCCCCACGCGTCGGAGTTGACCTAGCTGATGTGGCCGTTGACCGGTCCCACCTGTCAGTGAGTGAAACAGCCCTGTGTCACTGACGTGTGGCCCCCACACGTCAGGTTTGACCAGTAGCAGCGTCTGTTGACCTGCTGACGTCACGGTGACGCACTGCTGACGTAGTAAATGTTTCTGGAATTTAAATAATTCTTAAATGATTTATTAATTCCAGAAAATGCCTAAAACTTCTAAAAATCATAGAAAATTAACCGTAACTCCAAATTAAATAAATTATATATGAAAAATTATCAGAAAAATTCAAGGAATCCATCTGTACCATTTTCATGCATGTTAGAACAACTTATAGGTGCTGTTTAGCACAAATCAATTAAATGGCATTTGAATAATCACATATGGAGTTTGAATTTGAATCTTGTATTCAAACCAACTTCATTTAATCTGTTGCTAGTTGCATTGGCTCAAAACACATTCATTTTGCCATGTCATGATCATGCATCATATTGTGCATTGCATTGATTGTGTTCCCTTCTGTGTTGCCGGTATTTGTCCCCTCTCGATAGACGTGATACCGATGATGTGATCGTTGACACTGATGAAGACTCAATGTTATCTTCAGAAGTGCCAGGCAAGCAAAACCCCCTTGTTCATTCCGATACAATCCTACTCTCTCGCTCCTGCACTCTTTTAATGCATTAGGACAACACCGATTCATCTGTTACTTGCTGCGGTAGCTGAACCCCTTTATCCTTTGCATGACCTGTCATTGCCACAGTAAATAGATGAAACCCACTAGCATGAGTAGGAGTTGTTTGAGCCCTGTTGTGCCTACTCATTCATGCTTGTTTGTCATGCCTGCTATTGCTTAGAGTTGTGTCAGGTCTGATTCATCGGGAATGAATCAGAGGCGTGTGAATCTGTCCTACTGTGTGTGAGCTAAGTGTGTGAATACGATTTGGTAAAGGTAGCGGTGAGAGGCCATGTAGGAGTACATGGTGGGTTGTCTCATTGCAGCCGTCCTCAGGAACTGAGTTCTGTGTTTGTGATCCATGATTCAGCTACTACCACGCATTGGGCCCGAAACCAATGGACCCTCTCGGCTTCTTGATCACCCTTGTCCTCTGTCCAGGAGTTGCAAGTAGTTTCTGGTGTTTGTAGTATGCTGGAGGCCGTGCGCAGCGCTGACCGTAGGGGTGGGCTGTGATGCGGTAGGCACGTGGCCGGGTAAACCGGGCGCCCGTTTGGTGTCACGGAACCCTGTACACATCGTTTGGGGCTGTGAGCAAAACTCCGGCCGGATCTCCTCATGGATGGAACCCGAATAGGCGATAAACCTGGACTAGAGACTTGAGTGTTTAGGTAGGCCGTGGCCGACACCCACGTTGGGCTTCCGCTTGAAGGTTGCCGAGTACATGTCGTGTAAACGGCGGTAAGTGGTGAGAGCGTGTGTGAAGAAGTACACCCCTGCAGGGTTAACATCATCTATTCGAATAGCCGTGTCCGCGGAAAAGGACTTCTGGGTTGCTTATATCAGTTCATAGACAAGTGAAAGTGGATACTCTAAAATACGCAAGATAAGCGTGAGTGCTATGGATGGCGTTCTCGTAGGGAGACGGGAGCGGTTCCATAGTGGTGTATTGATATGGTGAATATGTGGACTCGTGTGCGCCACCTCAAAAGAGTTACTTGCAGTCGTAGTTTAGGATAGCCACCGAGTCAAAGCTGGCTTGCTGCAGTTAAACCCCACCATCCCCCTTGTTGAAAATGATGCATATGTAGTTAGTTCTGATGTAAGTCTTGCTGGGTACATTTGTACTCACGTTTGCCTATTTTATGTTTTTGCAGAGAGACTTCAGTCTCACTAGTAGTTCCACGTGGACTTCGACGTTTAGCTTGATACTTCAGCTACGATCTTGTGCCCTCGGCAGGATCTGATCGATAGTCAGGCTTCTCAGCCTTTTTCATTTATAGATGTCTGTACCCAGACATGATAGCTTCCACTTGTGCTTTGACTTGTATGCTCTGATTGTTGGGTCGTGAGACCCATGTTTGTAATATCTCGCTCCTCGGAGCCTATTGATTAAAATACTTGAGTTGTAGAGTCATGTTGTGATGCCATGTTGTATTTGCACATATCGAGCATATTGTGTGTATGTTATTGAAATGCTTGGTATGTGTGGGATCTGACAACCTAGTTGTTTATCCTTGGTAGCCTCTCTTACCGGGAAATGTCTCCTAGTGTTTCCACCGAGCCATGGTAGCTTGCTACTGCTCCGGGACACTTAGGCTGGCCGGCATGTGTCCTTCTTCGTTCCTGTGTCTGTCCCTTCGGGGAAATGTCACGCGATGTATACCGGAGTCCTGTTAGCCCGCTACAGCCCGGTTCACCGGAGTCCTGCTAGCCCAGTGCTACAGCCTGGATTCACTCGCTGATGACCGACACATTCGATGCTGGGTCATGGATGCCTGTCCCTGTAAGTCTGTGCCACTTTGGGTTTACGACTAGCCATGTCAGCCCGGGCTCCTTATCATATGGATGCTAGCGACACTGTCATATACGTGTGCCAAAAGGCGCAAACGGTCCCAGGCAAAGGTAATGCGACACCCGTGGGAATACCGTGCGTGAGGCCGCAAAGTGATATGAGGTGTTACATGCTAGATCGATGTGGCATTGAGTCGGGGTCCTGACACATATTGAACAAAATCAACGCCCACAACTACTTTGTGTTCTACTCGTGCATAGAATCTACGCAATAGACCTAGCTCTGATACCACTGTTGGGGAACGTAGCAGAAATTCAAAATTTTCCTACGTGTCACCAAGATCTATCTATGGAGAGACCTAGCTCTGATACCACTGATGGAGTCGTACTCGTCGTGATTCAAATCACCGATGATCAAGTGCCGAACGCACGGCACCTCCGCGTTCAACACACGTACAGCCCGGTGACGTCTCCCACGCCTTGATCCAGCAAGGAGAGAGGGAGAGGTTGAGGAAGACTCCATCCAGCAGCAGCAGAACGGCGTGGTGGTGGTGGAGGAGCGTGGCTATCCTGCAGGGCTTCGCCAAGCACCACAGAAGAGGAGGAAGAAGAGATGCAGGGCTGCACCAACGAGAGATCGAATCATGTGTGTTATGGGCAGCCCCTAGGCCTCATATATATGGGGAAGGGGAGGAGGCTGCGCCCCCTCTAGGGTTCCCACCCCTAGAGGGGCGGCAGCCCTAGATGGGTCTTGGGTGGCGGCCAAGAGAGGGGAGAGGGGGAGGCGCCCCTAGGGTGGGCCTTAAGGCCCATCTGGACCTAGGGTTTGCCCCCTCCCACTCTGCCTGCGCCTTGGGCCTTGGTGGGAGGCGCACCAGCCCACTAAGGGGCTGGTCCCTCACCACTCTTGGCCCACGCAACCTTCTGGGGTTGGTGGCCCCACTTGGTGGACCCCCGGGACCCTCCCGGTGGTCCCGGTACGTTACCGATAAACCCCGAAACTCTTCCGGTGACCAAAACAGGACTTCCCATATATAAATCTTTACCTCCGGACCATTCTGGAACTCCTCGTGACGTCCGGGATCTCATCCGAGACTCCGAACAACATTCGGTAACCACATACAAGCTTCCTTTATAACCCTAGCGTCATCGAACCTTAAGTGTGTAGACCCTATGGGTTCGGGAGACATGCAGACATGACCGAGACGTTCTCCGGTCAATAACCAACAGCGGGATCTGGATACCCATGTTGGCTCCCACATGTTCCACGATGATATCATCGGATGAACCACGATGTCAAGGACTTAATCAATCCCGTATTCAATTCCCTTTGTCTAGCGGTACGATACTTGCCCGAGATTTGATCGTCGGTATCCTGATACCTTGTTCAATCTCGTTACCGGCAAGTCTCTTTACTCGTTCCGTAACACATCATCCCGTGATCAACTCCTTGATCACATTGTGCACATTATGATGATGTCCTACTGAGTGGGCCCAGAGATACCTCTCCGTTTACACGGAGTGACAAATCCCAGTCTCAATTCGTGCCAACCCAACAGACACTTTCGGAGATACCTGTAGTGCACCTTTATAGTCACCCAGTTACATTGTGACGTTTGGTACACCCAAAGCACTCCTACGGTATCCGGGAGTTGCACAATCTCATGGTCTAAGGAAATGATACTTGACATTAGAAAAGCTTTAGCATACGAACTACATGATCTTGTGCTAGGCTTAGGATTGGGTCTTGTCCATCACATCATTCTCCTAATGATGTGATCCCGTTATCAACGACATCCAATGTCCATGGTTAGGAAACCATAACCATCTATTGATCAACGAGCTAGTCAACTAGAGGCTCACTAGGGACATGGTGTTGTCTATGTATCCACACATGTATCTGAGTTTCCTATCAATACAATTATAGCATGGATAATAAACGATTATCATGAACAAGGAAATATAATAATAATCAATTTATTATTGCCTCTAGGGTATATTTCCAACATATTTATCAAAGACGAATGATACAAATAGTGCGGTAAGCAAAAGATATTGGATTATTCAGTATGTCCTGACCAGGGGCAGGCCGCGGAATTGTATTTAAAACAGGTATACCGCTCGTAACAGAGACCACCTGGAAGTTCCATAATGCGGCATGGCGTGTCTGCCTCCCTGGATCTTGCATCGTTTGTGCGGCAGTCGAATTGCCGAACAGGTCGTCCAAAGTATGGAGTCCTGAAAGTAAGAAAAAATTAAAAAAAGGAATCCGGCAGCCCCTAGAACATTTTAAGCCGTATTTTGGGTGTGCCGTTATTGTGCCCCTTCCCCTGTGCCCATGGTATTTCAAGGGCGTAGTTATGTATGCGAGGTACTGGTTTCGCTGTGTCGCGAAAGCTGGGGTTGGGGCCGCATTGCTACGCTTGCTCAGAGTGTGCCAGACGGTCCTGCTGTGGGTTACTCCGGGCGCGCTTGGCAGTGTCTGGTTTTTTAATGGCCGGACTGGAGAATTGCCTGAGAAGGCTACTTTGTACCTCCGCTGCGAGAGCCGCCGTATGCTCCTCCGTACGGAGGGAGCGTTCGGTGTTTCCGTTGACCGTAATTACTCCTCGAGGGCCTGGCATCTTGAGCTTGAGATATGCATAGTGTGGCACCGCATTGAACTTTGCGAATGCAGTTTGTCCGAGCAGGGCGTGATAGCCGCTGCGAAACGGGACTATACCGAAGATTAACTCTTCGCTTCGGAAATTGTCCGGGGATCCGAAGACCACGTCAAGTGTTACTGAGCCTGTACAGTTGGCTTCTACACCTGGTATAACACATTTAAAGGTCGTTCTTGTGGGCTTAATCCTTGAGGGATCTATGCCCATTTTCCATACTGTATCCTGATAAAGCAGGTTCAAGCTACTGGCGCCGTCCATGAGGACTCTTGTGAGATGAAATCCGTCGATGATTGGGTCGAGAACCAATGCGGCGAAGCCACCATGACGGATGCTAGTGGGATGGTCCCTTCGATCAAAGGTGATCGGGCAGGAGGACCATGGGTTGAACTTTGGGGCGACTGGCTCTATCGTGTATACATCCCGTAGCGCACGCTTCCGTTCCCGCTTGGGAATGTGGGTTGCGTATATCATGTTCACCGTTCGCACTTGTGGGGGAAAGCCCTTCTGTTCATTGTTGTTCGGCGGCTTGGGCTCCTCGTCGTTGCTGTGCAGCCCCTTGTCTCTGTTTTCGGCCCTTAACTTGCCTGCCTACTTGAACACCCAACAATCCCTGTTAGTGTGATTGGCTGGCCTTTCGGGGTGCCATGTATCTGGCACAAGCGATCGAGTATTCGATCCAAGCTGGACGGGCCCTGAGTATTCTTTTTGAATGGCTTTTTCTGCTGACCGGATTTATAGCCTTTGAATCCGGCATTGACTGCCGTGTCTTCATTGCTGTCGCTGCTAACGCGGTGTTTTTGCTTTTCTGACGTGTCCTGCCACTTTTGTCCTTGGTATCCAAATTACCAGGGTTCTTTGATAAGTTGTTACTGTGAGCTAGCCAGCTGTCTTCTCCCACGCAAAAGCGGGTCATGAGTGTCGTGAGGGCTGCCATGGATTTCGGCTTTTCCTGTCCCAGGTGCCGGGCAAGCCACTCGTCGCGGATGTTATGCTTGAAGGCTGCTAGGGCCTCTACGTCCGGACAGTCGACTATCTGGTTTTTCTTTGTTAGGAACCGTGTCTAGAATTGTCTGGCCGATTCTTCTGGCTGCTGAATTATGTGGCTTAAGTCGTCGGCACCCGGTGGTCGCACGTAAGTTCCCTGGAAGTTGTCGAGGAATGCGGCTTCCAGGTCCTCCCAAGAACCGATTGAGTCTGCCGACAAGCTATTAAGCCAATGCTGGGCCGGTCCTTTAAGTTTGAGCGGGAGGTATTTGATGGCGTGTAGATCATCGCCGCGTGCCATGTGGATGTGAAGGAGATAATCCTCTATCCATACCGCCGGATCTGTTGTGCCATCGTATGATTCGATGTTTACGGGCTTGAAACCCTCTGGGATTTTATGATCCATTACTTCATTCGTGAAGTATAGCGGGTGTGCGGCGCCTCTGTACTGGGCTATATCACGACGCAGCTCGGAAGAGCTATGTCTGTTGTGTTCAGCCCGGCCGGATTTGTTGTATCCGGAGTGAAGATCATTATCACATGCCGTAGGGCGCCTGCACGATCCGTAGATCGATCTTGTTTGTCTTGCCTTATCCTCCAGTATGTCTCGCAGGTCGGGCGCATTTTCCCGTGCCTTGGTTGAGCGGCGTCGGGGCATGGCTTGGGTGGAGGGCCGAGAGGCCTCTCTGTCGCGGCCGCGAGGTGGCCGGTCTGCCATGTCATGCGCTGCTGATGTAGGTGCTTCCTCCTCTGATCGGGGTAGCGGCCTGCGCTTCGGGTAACTCTTGGAGGGGTGTTCGAGTTCATACTCTTCAGCCACAAGGACTTCAGTCCATCTGTCAGCTAGCAAATCTTGGGCAGCTCTAAGCTATTGCTGCTTTTTCTTGAGGCTGCTTGCCGTGGCTAAAAGCCTGCGTTTAAAACGCTCTTGTTCGGCGGGGTCTGACGGTATGACGAATTCGTCGTCATCGAGGCTTGCCTCGTCTTCGGAGGGAGGCGTATAGTTATCATCCTCGACCTCTCGGTCTGCCGCTCTCTCATAAGGGCTGGCTTCTTCATCTTCCTGTGCCGAATCTTGCTGAGGTGGGTGTTCTTCGGCACTATCCGGGTTAGTATTATCTCCCATGCCGGAATCACCGTTTTTTCTTTGGCGGGATTTAGAGCGGCGTCGCTGACGCCGGCGCTTTGGCTGTTTCTTGGGGGCGTCATCCCCCACTGTTCCATCGCCATCTCCATCTTTTGGAGTATCCACCATATATATGTCATATGACGAGGTGGCCTTCCAGCGCCCTACAGGTGTTGGTTCCAGTTCGTCTCCTACATCGTCGTCCATGCTGTCGATGTCTTCGGAGCCGAAGTCAAGCATGTCGGTTAGATCATCGATAGTGGCTACAAAGTGGGTGGTGGGTGGGCTTTGAATTTCCTCATCGTCCGTATCCCACCCTCGCTAACCGTAGTCCGTCCAGGGCTCTCCTGATAAAGAGAGAGACTTAAGAGAATTCAGGATGTCGCCAAAAGGCGAATGCTGAAAGATGTCTGCGGCGGTGAACTCCATTATCGGCGCCCAATCGGATTCGATTGGCAGGGGCGCGGGGGGTTCGGAGTCCGGGAAGGAGTCCAGATCCTCGGAGTCACGGGTCGTGCAGAGTGCGGGGCTGGAGTTCGGCTCGATCGCCTTTGAGATTGCAGCCCCCGAGGCAGCGTCCAACCACTGATCCTCGATCGGTGCAGTAGGCTCCGAATCAATGGTCGGAACCGGTGCGTGTGCGGCCTCCAAAGCGCTGTTCGGCGGCAGAGCTACATCATGCCCATCGAGACAGTGCGGCGCGCTTGGCTGTGGCTCGAACCCATCGAAGATCAAGTCTCCGCGGATGTCAGCTGTGTAGTTTAAGCTTCCAAACCTGACCTGATGGCCAGGGGCGTAGCTTTCGATGTGCTCAAGGTGGCCGAGCGAATTGGCCCGCAGAGCGAAGCCGCCGAAGACGAAGATCTGTCCGGGGAGAAAAGTCTCACCCTGAACCGCATCATTGTTGATGATCGAAGGAGCCATCAGGCCTGAAGGCGACGACACAGAGGAACTCTCAATGAAAGCACCAATGTTGGTGTCAAAACCGGCGGATCTCGGGCAGGGGGTCCCGAACTATGTGTCAAGGCCGGATGGTAACAGGAGACAAGGGACACGATGTTTTTACCCAGGTTCGGGCCCTCTCGATGGAGGTAATACCCTACTCCTGCTTGATTAATATTGATGATATGGGTAGTACAAGAGTAGATCTACCACGAGATCAAGGAGGCTAAACCCTAGAAGCTAGCCTATGGTATGATTGTTGTATATGGAGTTGATTCTGTCCTACGGACTACAACCCTCCAGTTTATATAGACACCGGATAGGGTTAGGGTTACACAGAGTCGGTTACAATGGTAGGAGATCTTGAATATCCGCATCGCCAAGCTTACCTTCCACGCCAAGGAAAGTCCCATCCGGACATGGGACGAAGTCTTCAATCTTGTATCTTCATAGTCCAGGAGGCCGGTTGAAGGTATAGTCCGGCTACCCGAACACCCCCTAATCCAGGACTCCCTCACATGGTAATAGGTGGATCAATATCATGCAAGCAATCATTGGTGAGATAGTCCACTAGTGGGACAAGAGAAGCACCATCACCTATGTTACCTTTGGAGCATCGCTCATGTGTTGTAGGTGAGGTGTCGAAGACCAAGTCGTTGTCATCTTCATCTTGATGGAACCATGTGGGGGTGCATCATCGTCCATCATGGCCATCATCGTCTCCTTTGGAGGTATGGACTCGTCGAGGATAGGTGTGTCATCATGTAGGAGAACTAGCACCAAAGAAAACACACTCGGAGTAGAGGTTAAGTTGTTAGAAATCATAGTGGCCTCACATGCCATCTCAACTACCTCACTCACTAAGTGTTGTGGCTCACTCACTCCCTCTTGGATGCTCTCACTCATATGGTTGGTGGAGTCACTCAAATGGCTCTCAACCTCACATAGGATGTGTGGCATGCTCTCATGTGTGGGGCTAGTGGTGGTCACACTCATCCTCTCATAGGAAATGAACCCAATGTCATATATGGTAGAGTCACTCATCTCACTCATGGGGTGGTGGCTCTCCTCACATGGCAATTGGGGAATCTCATCATATGTGGGTGTCGGAGAGATTTAGTCGTAGCCATGGATGAAGGCCGAAGATGGCACATCATCACTCTCCTCTAAGACCAAAGATAAGGTCTCATGTGCGGTCTCGTAGCTTGACTCGGAGTATGAGGCATATGGGCGTCGTCTTCATGTTGTTGAAGAGGTTCATGCTTGTCGCCATGGTCAAAGGGGATGACCCTTGCTAGACCTTCTTGTCGCCGTCTTGTTGTTGTAGGAGATCCATATGATGTGGCACCTCATAGCTCGTCTTCATGACCGAAGTGAATTTCCCATGCTCGGCCATCTTCCTTGAGGGGCTTCTGAAGATGGAAGTGTCGCCCTCGCTCGTAGGTGGTCGCCTCGTTGTTGAAGATGTCAATGTAGGCGAACTCACGGGAAGTAGGCGAAGATGGCATACATCCAAAGGAGAACATGCCTTGATAGCACTTGGCGAAGATGCCAAAGTGGTGGTGGTAGTAGCCGTAGCGCCATCTTGGTGGTGCTCATCTAGCGGTCTTCTCTTTTGCTCTTGAAGCTTGGCCTTGGCGTGAAGTAGAGCTTGTTGGGACTTGTGCATTTGCGCGTGTTGAGCATCTTCATGATGATGATGGCATTGTCGCACTTGAGCTCGTAGTAGATGTTGTTCATCATTGTCGTGCACATGTTGCTTGGAGATGATTTGCCCTTCATGACGAGGTGGATCACGAACGTGATGGTGGTCTCCATGGAGATGTGGACATGGACGACTTGCGCTTGCATCATTTTTGTTCTCCGAAGACTTGTGATTGGAATGTCGCCGCCTTGAGGATGATGAAGGGGAAGAACGGTTGATCAACAAGGTCCGAATCTCCTCCATCCTTGCATCTTGCTCCTCCTTTTGTGCGGAAAGCTTGTTGTCGATGTAGTCCCTTTTCCTCACTTCAAAGTGGCGAATGTCAATGGAGAGGTTCTCGATGCGCTCTCGCAATCTTGATTGTGCGCCTTGCATTTGTCGTTGTAGAACAAAGATTGCCGCTTTGGTGATGTAGTTGTTCACGCCGTCGTTGTGGAAGACCGGAGATGACATGCCTTGCCTATCCATCACTCCAAGAGAAAAATGTGAGTGGTAGAAAGAGAAGAATGAATACCAAATGTACCTTGACCGAAGTTGAAAGTGGATGAATGATCACTCCAATGTGGACAAGGAAATAGCACAATTGGAACCAATTCTTGTCGGTTTCTCACACCTACACAAATAAGGCTTATGGTGGAGCTCGGTGAGGATAGTGGCACAAAAATTTGATGCGAAATGTTAGCAAGAGTCAATAATGTTGAAAGAGATTCACAAATTCACAAGTGTAACAAGTAGACCAATAGCAATATGTGGCACATGGAAAAACACACATGGATAGATAAATGGGGTCATGCAACCAAGGAATGAGCTCAAAATGTGGAACCCACGGAAAATGCTCTTGTTGCACAACTCTAGAGAGACGCTAGCACGATTGCTCAATAGGCGGATACGACACTTGTGCACAACCTATAGGAGACAAAAATGCAACAACTTCTATCCCAACTATGCTATGTATATGATGTTCTGATGGTATGATCAAAGATGATCGGATATGCAATGTGGTATGATGTTATGGCACTTGCTTACAAGCTCTTTGTTCACTCTTTTTCTTTGCTTAAAAATTTACCTTTCTTTATATATGGCCACTTTGCGAAATGCACAAACCAAGATAGCAATTGGGTATATACGGGAACAATCTTGTGGCACAAGGGATGATATGATACCAATATGATATGGTATGTATGCAATGGGAGGTGTAGCTTGATGATCACTAATGTGCACAAGTAACGTTGCCGGCAATACTCAAATGGCTAGTCTCGATAGGCAAGTGACGCAAAATGGCTAGGGGTTATCAATGCAATGGCAAGGGAATATACAAAGGAGGGATACCATGATACCGAGATGATATGGAGGTTACCGTCCACGATGATGATGAGTGGCGGTGATCTTGATGGAGATATAAAGATGATGGTGACTCGTCCCTAAGTAGACGAAACACCTTAGGAAACGGAAAAACCGCGAACTCAAAATCTTAAATGTCAAATGGTGGTAGCGGAATGCGGTGATGGTGTTGCGGAAGCTCAATGGCATTGCGGAAATGCAATGATGGGTTTTGCGAGTAGGCAAAGCAGAAGTGGAGCATAAGGTGGTGTACTATACACGGTGTCGGAGTTGGAAGCATGGTCCCTAAGTAGCCGAAACACCTTAGGAGACACAACTCACAACACAAACAAAATTGGGTTAAGTTTGAGTGGTGGAAGTAAATGGTGGTGGTGGTGGTTGATGAAGAAGCAACCGTCCCTAAGTAGCCTAAAGACCTTAGGAGACTCAAATCAATCCTCAAGCAACCACTAATGCGATGGGGAAAAAATTGGTTAGGTTGCGGAAGTAGGTGGTGGTGTAGCGGATTATGTGGTGGAAGCCCTAGGCAAAGATGCCAAAGTTCCAAAAATTTGATGGATTCAAATGGTGATGCTAGTATTTTTGTGCGAAGTGGGCTGTCAAGAGCTTTTCAACGAGCTAAAGAACGTCAAAAACGGACTCCGGATGAATTAGTTCTGGACAAAATGGTGAAATGGGAAAGGTTGAAATGCCAGGGCCGGACATCCGGGCTTGGGGTCGGAAATCCAGGACCTGATGTCCAGAACTGAGCAGATTTGGTGCTCCAGGAGCCGGATGTCCGGCTTGGGGCACGGATGTCCGGCCCGATGGCCCCGATGCCTGGCCTTTGGCACGGATGTCCGGTCCGACGATTCCAGATCTCGTTTGGGGCGGAAATTGATGATTCCAAGGGCAAAATTTGATGGATTTTGTGGATGGAAGGTGGAGAAAATTGGGGATATGCTAGATCCACTCGAAAACAAGAAAATCCATGGATCAAATCCAACAAAACTTCATCTCACCAACAAATCACAAAAAAAATTGGGGGGGCTATTTTTGGTGGGGATTTTCGAAATCGGGGAAGAACACAACAAAATTAGGCTAGAAAACAGGGGGGAGGCTCCGAAATCGTTATCAACGTGGCTCATGATACCAAGATGATGTAGGGTAGAACCCTAATCGGTCGATCTTTCACGAAAGGAGCAGATCCCGCGATGAACACGAAGAACGTGAGGGGGAAAACGAGGGGAAACATGAGAAAAACACTAAAACCAACAAGAATGATCACACATGTGCTAGATCCTCGAAACACAACGAGAGATACAAGATCCACAATCAACAAGGGATGATACAAAGGGTAACCGGTTCTTCTCCGTGAGGAGGTCTTGATGTCTTCTCCGTGAGGAGGTCTTGAATCCAAGGTGGATCTTCTCCGTAGAGGGGCCGCGGTCTCTCTCGAGGAGTAGATCTGATATGGATGAGCGAAGCTCTATCTCTCAAATGAGCTATCACAACGCTAACCCTAACTAGGAGGAGGTGGGGGACTATATATATAGTGCTAGCCCACGAAGGGGTAAGTGAGAGGGGGGATACATGGGCCCTTGGCCCGATATCTGCGCACACGCAGATGCCGGATGTCCGGGCTGGGGGCTGGATGTCCGGCGGCTCACGAAGAGACGGATGTCCGGGCCTCTGGCCGGATGTCCGGGCTGGAGCTGCCTGATTCTTCTGCTCTCTGGTTAGCGTGCTCCGGATTTTCGGGCAAAGGGGCCGGATGTCCGGGGCATGGGGCCGAATGTCCGGGCTGTCGGGGTCGCTTCTGGAGCTCTCTGGATAGGAAGGGGCCGGATTTCCGTGGGTAGGGCCGGATGTCCGGGCTGGTCCGGATGCCCGGGGCCTGTAGCAGCTGGCTCATCTTCCTTCTCCTTCCTTCTCTCCCGCACACACTTGGCCTTGGTCCTTGGGCTCTCCTTGGTCTCCTCGGGTGTACCTAAGTATGCACAAGGTCCGTGCTTAAAGTAGCATCCATGTCTTACATGCGGAAAGGGAAGATTCGGAAAGGAGCGAGTTAACCTTGTGTCCAATGGCGTATGCTCGAGTGTACATGGGGATGATCGTAGGATGCTCCATATCAGGATGCCCCGGAAGGCATCCCCTCTTTCGTCTTCGTCTATCGGTAACTTTACTTGGAGCTATATTTTTATTCACCACATGATATGTGTCTTGCTTTGAGCATCTTGTATGATTTGAGTCTTTTCTTTTTAGTTTACCACAATCATCCTTGTTGTACACACCTTTTGAGAGAGACTCACATGATTTGAAAATTATTAGAATACTCTATGTGCTTCACTTATATCTTTTGAGTTATATAGTTTTTGCTCTAGTGCTTCACTTATATCTTTTAGAGCACGGTGGTGGATTTGTTTTATAGAAACTATTGTTCTCTCATGCCTCACTTAGATTATTTTGAGAGTCCTACAAAACAGCGTGGTAATTTGCTTTAATTATGATAGGCATTCAAGATTAGTAAAAAAAATCTTATGAGTGTGTTGAATACTATGAGAAGTTTGATAATTGATAATTGTTTTGAGATATGGAGATGGTGATATTAGAGTCATGCTAGTTGAGTAGTTGTGAATTTGAGGAATATTTGTGTTGAAGTTTGTGATTCCCGTAGCATGCACATACGGTGAACCGTTATGTGATGAAGTCAGAGCATGATTTATTTATTGATTGCCTTCCTTATGAGTGGCGGTCGGGGACGAGCGGTGGTCTTTTCCTACCAATCTATCCCCCTAGGAGCATGCGCGTAATACTTTGTTTCGATACCTAATAGATTTTTGCAATAAGTATGTGAGTTCTTTATGACTATTATTGAGTCCATGGATTATACGCACTCTCACCCTTCCAACATTGCTAGCCTCTCTAATACCGCGCACTTTTCGCCGGTATCATACACCCACCATATACCTTCCTCAAAACAGCCACCATACCTACCTATCTTGGCATTTCCATAGCCATTCCGAGATATATTGCCATGCAACTTACCATCGTTCCATTTATTATGACACGCTCCATCATTTTCATATTGCTTTGCATGATCATGTAGTTGACATTGTATTTGTGGCAAAGCCACCGTTCATAATTCTTTCATACATGTCACTCTTGATTCATTGCATATCTCGGTACACCGCCGGAGGCAATCACATAGAGTCATATTTTTCTAAGTATTGAGTTGTAATTGTTGAGTCGCAAGTAAATAAAAGTGTGATGATCATCATTTTTAGAGCATTGTCCCAAGTGAGGAAAGGATGATGGAGACTATGGTTCCCCCACAAGTCGGGATGAGACTCTGGACTAAATAAAAAAAGAGGCCATAAAAAATAGAAAAGGCCCAAATAAAAAATGAGAGAAAAAGAGAGAAGGGACAATGCTACTATCCTTTTACCACACTTGTGCTTCAAAGTAGCACCATGATCTTCATGATAGAGAGTCTCCTATGATATCACTTTCATATACTAGTGGGAATTTTACATTATAGAACTTGGCTTGTATATTCCAATGATGGGTTTCCTTAAAATGCCCTAGGTCTTCGTGAGCAAGCGAGTTGGATGCACACCCACTTAGTTCCTTTTGTTCATATTTCATATACTTATAGCTCTAGTGCATCCGTTGTATGGCAATCCCTACTCACTCACATTGATATCTATTAATGGTCATCTCCATAGCCCGTTGATACGCCTAGTTGATGTGAGACCATCTTCTCCTTTTTTTGTCTTCTCCACAACCACCATTTTATTCCACATATAGTGCTATGTCCATGGCTCACGCTCATGTATTGCATGAAGATTGAAAAAGTTTGAGAACACCAAAAGCATTAAACAATTGCTTGGCTTGTCATTGGGGTTGTGCATGATTTAAATACTTTGTGTGCTGAAGATAGAGCATAGCCAGACTATATGATTTCGTAGGGATAACTTTCTTTGGCCATGTTATTTTGAGAAGACATAATTGCTTAGTTAGTATGCTTGAAGTATTATTATTTTTATGTCAATATTAAACTTTTGTCTTGAATCTTTCGGATCTGAATATTCATACACAGTTAAGAGAATTACATTGAAATTATGCCAAGTAGCATTCCACATCAAAAATTCTGTTTTTATCATTTACCTACTCGAGGACGAGCAAGAATTAAGCTTGGGGATGCTTGATACGTCCCCAATGTATCTATATTTTTTTATTGTTCCATGCTATATTATGTTCTGTTTTGGACATTATTGGGCTTTATTATACACTTTTATATTATTTTTGGGACTAACCTATTAACCAGAGGCCCAGCCCAGAATTGCTGTTTTTTTGCCTATTTCAGAGTTTCGTAGAAAAAGAATATCAAACAGAGTCCAAACGGAATGAAACCTTCGGGAACATGATTTTCGGAACGAACGTGATCCAGAGGACTTGGACCCTATGTC